>NC_064772.1:34709855-35012886 GCF_011397635.1 Epinephelus fuscoguttatus | reverse complement strand
CCAAAGACTTTCCACATTTTTCATTCATATGTTCACAGGTTAATAAATATTCTTTATACTATGAAAAACAAGTCTCTCCTGATTGAAATTTAATTATACTTTCAATTAACAAAGGATGAAACCTATTAGAATGATAGACGAAGAAGCAACCCTGGCATAATAAGACATAAAGACCTTAACAACAGTATTTGAACCCTTAGCAAGAGTAGAAACGAAAATCTTAACCATCAATAACTGATTTATTTTTGTCCACAAGTTGTGAATACAATATTGACATAGCTCCAATTTACTGGTGAGTCTGGTGAGCACAGGTCCCACTAGAGGACATCAGGCCCACATACCACCTTCATGGAGTCTCTTTCTGACAGTCAGAAACATGCACACCAGTAGCCTGCTGGAGGTCATGTTGTAGGGCTCTGGCAGTGCTCCTCCTGTTCCTCCTCACACAAAGGAGCAGACACCGGTCCTGCTGCTGGGTTGATGCCCTTCTACGGCCCTGTCCAGCTCTCCTGGTGTAACAGCCAGTCTCCTGGTATCTCCTCCATGCTCTTGAGACTGTGCTGGGAGACACAAGAAACTCTCGCATGGATGTGCCATCCTGGACGAGCTGGACTACCTGTACAACCTGACTGGGCTGCAGGTACCGCTAGTGATGGCCAAATGAAGCTTCATGAAGCATTTTCTTTATTTTCTGAGCCCACTAGATGGCGCTTTTTGTTTAACAAAAGGTTGAAAGCACACTGAATTGTCATTCCTTGAGCCTCTCTCTTTAAACCATAAGTGCCATCTACTGGGCTCAGAAAATAAAGAAAATGCTTCATGAGGCTTCGTTTGGCCATCACTAGGTACCGCCTCATGCTACCAGTTGTGACAAGGACACTAGCAGAAGACCAAACTAGAGAAGAATCAGTCAGGAAGGATAAGGAGAGAGCAACTGTCTGTGGACACCACATGTAAAAGCATTCTGTTTTTGAGGCTTGTCTTGCTTTTGCCTCTCCATTGCACCTGTTGCCACTTTGATTTGCACCAAAGCAGCTGAAGCTGATTCACAATCGCTAAATGGACACACTGATATCCCTGAAGTTTTACTGACTTGGTTTTAGACTGTGATAAGTGTTCTCTTCATTTTTTAGCAGTATATTTTAACTATTGTTAAAATTTGGTATTCTTTATAAACAGACAAGTGTAGCACATAGCATATCAGGAACAGAAAAAACTGACGAGGTTCTGCCACAGTTCCCAAACAGAAAGCAAAGTGAGAAGTGCTGCTGGGGAACACTGTGGGGGTAAAGGGTGCCTCACATCCTTGACCCTGTGTGTCCTTGATCACTCTCAGACTGCCTGCACCTGTTGTTACATTAAGAAAAAACACTACGACCACTTTAGTTCTGCCATGTTGTCTCTTTCCTTTTTATTTCAGTCCACACTGAGCACCTTGAAATGGATTCTAGCTATGAGAGGTGCAAGATAAGTAAGTTTTATCCTCCCTTGACAAATAAATACAAATGGGATTTCCAATGTACTTTGCTTTGTATGAAAAGAAAAGATTAACTTGACATTCTTCCTGTGTTTAATATAAACGGAGCTCGGACTGATTGTGGCTAAAGCCTTGGGTAGAGCCGGCTGTCGGGCCACACACCTTGGTTTTAGTCCAGCTATATATTAGAATCCTCAGCTCTGAATAAAACCAGATGTGAATTGAGCTCCACACCTCTCCAGGCTCTCAAATATCACCACCTAATTCCAACAGAATAATTCCGTCATATTTTAATTGGGCAAAAATAATTACGTTCCAATTTTATGCTGCTGTAACATTTGCAGATCTGGGCCCATTAAACTCAGCACTACTTCATTTCTGCAAGGTGAAACCTTGAACAATTAATGGCTTTAGCCTGTGCTGAGGTGCAACCATAAAGCATTTTTTTTCCACTTAATGTAATCATAAAATGTGTCAAAAATCTGTTTAGTGCTTTATTAGCTTGTGAAGAGGGATTTCTGAGTACATCCAATTATGTTGGGACGCACCACCAAATGTCATTGAGTGCTTTGCAAGACCACAGCTTCATATTAATGCTTCGATGAGTCTTTGCCACCCATCATGATAATGCACTGATGGATAGCACAAGTAGTGAATTATGAGCACGTTGGAGTAGCAGGTGTGTGTGTGTGTGAGTGTGTGTGAGTGGCTGGTGAATCTGTGTGTGTCTCACTCTGATGATCTCTAATGAGAAGTAAATGAAGCGCTTGTCATGTTGCATGAAGGAGTTTGCAAATGCAGGTATGATTTAAATATGAACACAAAAACAAAACATAATTACACGTGCACACAAGGACAGTTTTGTTTTGCACGTACAGCCTTAAACCTTGATTATTTGTTTACTACTTTTTTTTCATGTTATAAATGAGACGGTGAACAATGTTTTAATAGATTTTCATTTCAGGCCCCGGGTAATAAATCATGAGGTCTAAGAGACTTTTGATTGTCCCTGTATGCTGTGTTTGTTTATGCTGCGACTGACTTTCTGCAGTAGAGAGGAGGTAATTGCCGACAATAGATGAGTTGCTGAGCGACGTCATTTTGACAAATCATGAACTGTAGAAGTAATAGGCAGAAAATGTTCATTATCTCAAGAGAGAAACTGCTCTTACAGCTTAGAGTGCATACTGAGCTATTAGCATACAGCAATCTGGTCAGAGTCCTTTGTTTTGATAAGTTGGTACATAATTTGCTCAGAAACTTCTGAAGAACGTGTTCTTGTTTGAAAGGGATAGTTAGGATTAGGATCTCCAGTCTGGAGAAGCCAGAGAAGATGCCACTGAAGCTAAGCAAACTACTGCCATGGACAGGGGACAAGAGCTAAAGTATTTTAGCCACTTAAAATATCATGTTAGGTGTACGCCACGTTAAGAATATTTTCACAGCTGTACCTTGCCATCTAAGGTCTGCGCCTCTGCCTTCCTGAAGACCTGAAGGCAGCAGAGAATGTTGATCATTTTAAAAGCAAACTCAAGACCTATCTTTTTAGTCTCACTTTTAATTAAGCTTTATATATTTATCTGAAGCTTATTTAATGTTTTAATCACAACGCCAATTCCAAAAAAGTTGAAACGCTGTGTAAAACTAAAGAACAGAATGCAATGATCCTAGTTTAGGTTTCCTCAAACTAAAATTGGTTGCACAAAACACCCTAAAGTCTTCCCCTTAAGTAAGTAAGCAAGTAAAGTTTATTTATATAGCACCTTTCACAGATACTAGATCACAAAGTGCTTTCCAGTAGACAAAACAAGTACAACAATATAACACAACATCAAACAGAGCACAAAACAACGCATTAAAAACAAAGCAAGGCAAAAGACAAGGTGTCTGCAAAGTGCAAAATGTAAATAAAACATTAGATAAAAGAAAAATAGTAAGAGATTGATGGGGTAAAAGGAGTTAGTTAACCAAAGGCCTGGCTAAAGAGCAGTGTTTTCAGTTGTTTTTTTAAAAGTGTCACATGACGCTGCGGATCGCAACGAAAAGGGGAGGGCATTCCAAAGTTTGGGAGCAACCGCTTGAAATGCTCGGTCTCCACGAGTGACGAAACGAGTACGTGGAACTGACACTAGGAACTGATCCGAACATTTTAGAGTGTGACAAGGAGTGTAAGGTTGAAGGAGGTCTGTGATGTATGCAGGGTCTAGACCATGTAGGGCTTTAAAAGTCAGGAGCAATACTTTGAAGTTGATTCGGAATTCTACTGGAAGCCAGTGCAAGGAGGACAGGATTGGAGTGGAGTTAAGGTTTCCTTAAAATGTTCACTGAAGTATTTAAGGTTTTCTTCTTGCTTTGGTCTTATACTGAAGGATCCTTAAACCATTGCACAAAAGACCTTAGCAACCAAAGCAAGGAAAACACAAAAAACTTGAGGCACCTTTGGCTCTATCTTAACTGGAGCGTGACTGAGTTTATAGTTACAAATTAAAAAACACCCCGAGAAGAGTTATTTGAGGATCATGTTTACTTTGTATTCTGTGCTTTCTGTGATTGTATTCCTCCGGAAGTTCTTTTCCTCCATTGACCAATATGTTTTTTTTGTCTGCCATTATTGAACTATCTATCAGCCAACTTTGTGAGACAATAACAGGCATCACAAGCAAACAAACAACCTGCATGGAAACTGTTACTGCTGTAAAATCTCTTTCAGTGCAGTAAATGACTTAATGTTTTTCCTTAACTAACTTTCCGTTTCAGGGATTCTGTGCAACTATGTAAGTCCCTCAGCAAAGGAGAGCGTAAAGGATAACTTCGGTATTTTTCAACCTGGGCTCTATTTCCCCATGTGTATGTGTGCGTATGATTCATAGGTACAACTCGTTCTAAAATTGGTTCAGTATTGAGGGAGGCGGATGCAGCCAGGAGCCGAGAGGTAGATATGGGGGCAAATGAGTCCTGTATAAGTTTGCGCTTTAAAAGTGCTTTTTTTCACCACTGACCGGTTCAGATCGTCAGTGCTATCTCTGTGAATAGCATAGTAAACGTTTCCCTTACCTCTGGGCTGTGTGACGTCATCTCGTGAGAGCTTTGCTTGTTGCCGGAAGAAAACAGAGGAGCCATGCTGAGCGCTGCTCAGAGTGGCGCTGGTTGTCCCAGAGTACAGCTGAGAGTTTTACTGTATCGGTATCATGGCTGCATATTTACCTGATTTCGAGAATAAGGATGAGCCCTTTTATTACGATGGCCGCCCATACTTATTTGAGCCCGAGTATACGGACGAGGAGCTCCTACAAATTGAAGAGCAGACGAGGATAGAGAGAGAGAGCCAACGAGCAGACGAGGGTGAAGCAGTGGCCGCACGAACGCGAATCTCTGAGGACTGGTGGTGCTCCTGTGATTGCTGTGACTCCATGCCCACAGAGGAAGAATGTCTGTGTTGCAACGAGTGGGACGCATTTGCCCCCATATCGACCTTGCGGCTCCCAGCTGCATCCGCCTCCCTCAATACTGAACCAATTTTAAAACGAGTTGTACCTATGAATCATACGCACACATACACATGGGGAAATAGAGCCCAGGTTGAAAACTACCAAACTTATCCTTTAAGCCTTAAGTGTCATACTTATGGAGAACTTACAACTAGTCCCTGGTGTCTAGATTGTTTTGGCTCCGTGCTCTCACACTGTGGGGATAAACAGCGAGAATAACATGCATGCTAACATTTGGAGTGTGACGGGCCTTATGTGCTGCCCATTGATGGTCTTGAACGTTTTTCATTTTCTCACTACCTGCAAGATCTAACTTTGTGTGAACTGGGTTTGCTTGATAACCAAGCCTAGTCTCGCTCCGAAGTCATTGAAATCTGGTACTTTGGCAGTGACTTGCAGTGTCAGAAACCAACGAAAAAGGCGTCCTTTAAAGGTTGTATGTAAGAATGTGGCAAAAACGGTTACTGCGCTCAAATTCAAAATACTGCCATGAGTCGTGTCCGCCCCCCCTCCTACAGATTCAAGGTTGCTGGACAGCAGCACGCTGGAGACTGATTTGTTTGCCCACAGCGGCTGCTGTGGCAGGGCCGCGTCGCCGCGTCCTTGATCTTTGGTTTTCCAGCGGACCGTTCGAGCAAGTACGGCTTCTCTGCTGCTAACGCTGCTGTCAGGATACAGCTGAGGAGGAGCCGGCTGCTAATGCTATGTACCGGGACACTGCTAATGCTGCTTGCCGTGCTGCTGTAGCTCAGTCGTAACTGTAACTGATGCTGAGACTCTACTGACTGCGTGACTGGTAGACGGCGGTGGGTGGCGCAACAGGCCAAAACACAAATTCAAAACATAAACATGATTTGCAGACCGTTTTGCAGAAGTTTTTTTAAATGCGAATATTCTGGCTGTACTATTGTTGTCGGTGAGATCAGTATGTTATATGAACATTATTCCTTAGTCTCTGTGACATGTTAGGAGGATTTTATGACTATTTGCTTTAGATTTCTTACATATAGCTCCTTTAACTCCAGCATGATACGCGGTCGGTTGCCGTTATAGCTTAACGGTGCCGTGCTGCATCAGAGGGAAATGCAATGGGACAAGGACAAAAGTTAAGGCTACGAAAGCCTGACTGGGGCGGTCGGGAGGGATGGAAGAGGGCTCCAACAAACACCAACTTTCATTCGAGAGCGGTGTTTGCGTCCTGTAAGATTACAAAGCCAAACCCAGGTCTTTTTTCCTAAACCTAAGCACTTGAAACACAAACATCAATTTGCTGTACTGACATAGTGTGTTTATTTTGAGAGAGACTGTATGTAAATGGTAAATTTTCTGTGAAAACGCATTTGTATTTTGAAAGAAGACAATGCATGTAACAGGCAGAACTTGACTCTGTGTCCCAGAACATCAACAACCAACACACCAAGGTCGATATGTGAGGTCAGAGTGAGAATTTATTGGATAACCACTACTAGTGTGCCATATACTTCATCTCTTCTGCATGTTGCATTATTTCTAAGTACTAAAGGTATCCATATATAAACTGCAGTGACATGTTGGCAATGAGTTCTCTACCCCCACCAGCCCCATCCATCCTCAGTGTTTCCTTAAAGGGAAACCCATCTACATGCATGAACGGGCCTCACTGAGTTCTATGTGCACATACTGTATTATCACATTTAATCCTGAAATGTATTTTGCACTTTTTATCCAAACATTTTGGCATTCTTTGCTTAAGGGTGTGCACAAAACAAAAGGGTTATGCATGTTTTACAAATCCTGTACCCCGTTTTCTCCTCAGGCGCTTTTCTCAGCTAAAGCCGGTCAATGAGGCCAATTACCATTTTCTATGCTCTCGTATTCTTTTCTTCAAGGATGTGTTGAGTATTAGAGATGGTTCCAAATCCAAAACTCAGGGCCAGAAACAGAAATAATCTGATTTATGCAATATGTGTTTTTTTTCCCCTCCACATCACTTCAGTGTTATGTCTATGGTAGCACACTCACTGTAATCATTCGATATTTTTCCTTTCTTTCCTCGGAGGACCACACCAGTGTTTTGTCTGTTTGAGCTTTTCAAATTACATTATTTTCATCTAAGTGTCAAAGATTTTACTCGCTTACTCAGCTAAACCATCATACTATACCTGGCTGGGTTTATTTTGTTTATTAGTCATACAGTTAAAAATGTGGATGTGTTTTAACGGCTGACCTGTGTTGGCAATCAGCTGCCAAATCTGAGATATGTGATCTGAGATCTGAGATATGGCTGCTGAGCTGTGTTAAATTGATAAGTTCTGCGAGGACAGCACACATGGGCATTAACAGTCTGATCTAATCTGCTCCTTAAGTCACTGATGGCAGTGAATGCCACCTAAAATGTGTAATGTTCAGATCTGAAATTGTACAGAATGGCTGTTTCCTTTAGCTGAAGGTCAATCACACTGGCTAGTCTTTTTCAGATTTATTTGGCACTCTCCATCTCACACTACAAGAAATATGGCATGATTTTTTTTTTTGTTTGCCATGAGTTAAGAGCAGAGAGACAACCAGGGCATGCTATTGTTCTTTTGGTGTCCTGCATAACCAACATCCTATTAGGTAGCTTAAGGAACAAACCAAACTCTGCTCTAACAGCTTGATATTTAATGACTTTCTCTAATTACTAACTTACATTGCTATCATACTAATCTGAAATAAGTCAGTTGAGTTTACTAACGGAACTTTAACAGGAAGTTGGAGCTTTCTGGGGTGTTACTGACCCAGCCCCGCCCATTTGTGATGGTCCACCAAGCTGTCGAAGTTAACAAGAAACCCACACTCAGTATGTTTACATGACATTAAAGAAAATCAATTTATTGCAGTAGTCCGACCAAAACCAGAGTTTTAAATTACATGTAAACATGTTAGTTCGACTGAAATTGTGCTAAATTGAATTTCTCAAATTCGGACTAACCCAGATAATGCAACTGAGAGTCAAATTATTCCTGTACATACACTGTCAGTAAGACCCAAACTGGCCAAAGCGCTCTGAGCATGCTCCACAGTTTCCGTCCTGGGCTTTGACCTGCAAATTGAAAGCATTAAATGTGTAACAGAAGAAGCCAGTAACAACATGGAAGAATCTGCATCCAGTGCTGTGCATTTTGGGACGTATGAAATGTACAGAGCTGTAAAGTTTATCCACTGTGGTACCAGTTTGCTGCTAGCTAACCTTAGCTAACTCGGTTGTTAGTTGTTTGGTCGGTGACGTAATAGGTCAATCGCAAACTGGGACAAGAACAGGAGTCCAATTAAATGGCAAAGCTGAGCTGCACCTGTAGCTCAACTTAACTGTACATGTAAACATACTGACTGATAATATTTCTCAAGGGAGTGCAGGTACTTACAAAAAAAAAATGAAAAAGCAATTTCTGTGTTTGGCATACTGACATATTCGTATTATTGACATATTCAAGATGTCAAATCTCTCAGCAGTAAAAGCAGGCTAAAAAGATTGAGATAGTTAGAAGCCAAAGTCTGACCAGATCACTGGCGATCGAGACAGATTCATCTGCACACACGGCCATGACACACAGCTCGTTGAACATCTGCAACATTTCCCTGTTTGCCTTCCTGGTTCCTGTAGAGCAGGATAGGTCTTTATTTAGTGTTATACTCATTACAAAGCTAAAGCAGCATGTGTGTAGCATTCAGTAGCCTATAGCTACAGAAACTACAGACCCTACGCATTTCAGGAATTGAATTTGGTTTTGGAATGGAAAAAATGCAACCTCTCCAGGTAACAAGTATGATTACACGCGCCCCACGCACAGCATTTAGCTCAAAATCTACGAAATGAGGCAAATCTAAAGCAACTGCATGAGAGTCCCTGGAGCACGGTCATGTTGTTGCTGGACCCTTGTTGGAGCAACAACAACATTACTAGATTTTCACCCTGATTTTGCGTCACATAGACTATCGTAATCTTCTGACTGTTCATCCCTGGCGACGTGTGTTTCTGTCAGCGGGAGTCTCGCCAACTGCGTTACGACCTGTGTGTGCACACTACAAGATTTCTCCACCGAGCCCTCGCCGACAGAGCCCCAGATAACGCGGTGACGTCCCCAAACTTGGAGACAACACATGGTAAAGGCATGGATATTCTTTATTATCCTGGGTCCAAACACAACACGCTCCCTGTGATCCTGTGGACGCCGCCATTGTTGTTGTTGCTTGCCAGCTTGTCAGTGTTGCCAGATCTTGGGAGAGAAACAAGCAACCAGGGCTATGGAAACAAGCCCAAAAGAAGCGACTGGACCTGGCAACCTTGCAGCTTGTCCTCCTCACGTTTCTTCCGTCCTCCTGCGTGCTGACGTGGGACGTATCCCGCCTCTCATTGGCTGATGCTCTTTGTCAGTCGTGTCAGACTTCTCCAGTTTTCTAGCATGACAGATATCCAGTCCCAGTCACAGACGAGGGGGCGACTTGCTCCTAGACTTGTTCACACATGAGGACTTGTCATGGCAGACTATCTGCCAACTTACCTCCAACCCAAGGTGGCTCTCAAGATCCTCTGTGACGTCCAAATCGCGGTGAAAATAATGTCTTGGTTTTTTTTTTGTTTGTTTGTTTTTTGCCCTGATCCCAATCTGACTCCTTTAATATTATTATTTATAGAGAGGATCTATTATTTAGAGTACCAATTTATATAGAGTATCTGGTACTGTAACAAATCTCTCTGTTAAATTACAGTAAACTGGCAGCTTTATTTCTACAGTGTCACTACTGTAATTTACTTCAACAGTTTATTACTGTGAAATGTATTCTAGCATTCTACAGGAGAAAGTGAGGTTTACAGTGTAAAACTATAACTATGTGTGCCAGTAACAGACTGTATTTCTACAGTGTTGCTATTTTAATCCACGTTTCACGGTCTCCAACTGTGTTACAATACACTACTGAAATATTAATAGAAACTACTGTAAACTGCCAGTTTCAACGCAACACAGGAATCATCATGAGCCAAGAAAAAGTGGTCCTTATTGATTTTTGCATTAATTGATTTCTGTAACTTTACTTAATGCAGATCATGAAGTTCCACGTGCAGTATGTGTTGAGTCAGCACCGAGTGAGTCAATAATCAACTCATGTAGTAAGAACCTGCATTAGTCATACTGCGATGCCCTAATTAGATGTTTTTTTTTTTCATTTCAGAGAAAATGTGAGTTCTTTGTGTTCAAAGAGTGAAACTGACTGTCACAACACTGTGGCAGGGAGAAAAGATGTTTCTACATCATTGCCATTCACTCTGGCCTGATTGGCCCCCAGCCGACCATCCACGCCCACTTCCTCTCCTCCTCTCCCCGATCTCCCCCATCTCTCCCACTGCTGCACACTTTACAGCCAGCCATAAACAATAAGCAGAGAGCCTGTCATTGTGCACACCAATGCAGCAGCAGCCGTCTCCGGGGGTCATCTAATTAATGCAGGGGATTATTGCTGGGTCCCTGGGCCGAGGCTGGGCCCGCTGTCTCTGAATAGGGTCATTATGGGAGGTAATGAACAGGGTGAGCAATGAGTTTTGGGCCGACTTGGCAAAGGGCTGCCTCAAATGTCAAAGCCACAATGTAATCATCACTTTGTTTGAGGCACTGGGGGTGCACTTTATTTGTTTTTGCGTCTCTAGTAGTGTGGAAACTGCATAGATGGAGTCATGAGTGGACACATGTGGAGGGACAAGGGAAGTTTGGTTACTGGTAAAATCCCTCCTCACTGACTACTTCTGTTTAAATGGACCAAGGGTGCAGGTTGCATTATATTACAAGTGGGGACACATACTAAGCTGGGGGCCTTGGGGGTCTCCCGCAGGAAATTTTGAGCATCACACTTAATTTCCTGCATTCTGGTGAATTTTTTGTACCAATTTATGTTGTAAATATCTTTATTTAAGTAAAGGAAAACACCAAACTTGTGCAGCAGGTGACAGATCAAAATGAAATGGATCATAACGCAGTAAGGTTCTCAGGCATTCTGCATCATTTCAAACATTTACTCTCCTGTAAATCAACTTTGTCATTTAATGTTATCTCTGTCAACGCACATGTAGACATGAGTTACTCTTCCATCCTCCTTTGTGTCTTTTGTTTGGGGAAGGAACATCTTTAAATGTGCATGTGGCACCTGTCACATTAATGATACATTAATCCATGTTAATTAATTTATAAACCCCTGGACTTTAATGGCTCACATGTTTCCAGGAAGATTTCTGCTCATGTATCTGTGTTCTCTCACATGTCGAGCATAAAGTCATAATTTAATGAGCATAAAGTCATAAAAAAACACAGCTGTCATATAGTCTGCCTTGCATGAAGCCATTGTTTCTTAAATGGGGTAATGGGTACCCCTAGGGGTAATTTGGAGTACTGCAGGGGGTATGTGATTTTTTTTTTTTTTTTTTTAAGTCTTTTTTTTATCTTAATTAAAAAAATATCAGGCGAGCAAATTCGGAAAATAACTATAGGCTACTGAAAAAGTTTGATAAGCCACATTTTATATTCAGTATTCCTATTTTAAAAGAACAGGGTTTGGCTTTACAATAATTACAATTAGGGAAGCGAACACCGCACTCCTGGGTGAAAGTCGGTGGTTGTTGGACATCCCTCTGATGATAAACTATAATGGTGATTGCGTATCGTGCTGACATGAAAGGACAGCTTTTTTTGTCAGTGTCCAACACTGGAAGTCACTGCCTAAGCACTGGATTTTGATGACTTCAGAATGAGACCGGGTAGAATGTACAGGCTAGAAAATTGGCCCTAAAACAACAACAGGTCTTCTGATGTAACTAATAGTCCTACCCAAATTATTTATTCATAGTCTGGTTTACAAACATTTTTGAATTTGAATGTTTCATCAATTCAACATTATTGAATAAACTTTATTTAAATGCATGCAGCCAATATGTTGCATAAAAATATTTTATTTGGTCACAAAAATGCTTGTAAATGGGATTTACATTTTGTTATCTTCAGGGACAGATGAGCAGACAGAGTATAATATCTTTAATCACCTTATACATTATGGCAGTTGTTGCCCAGACATTTCCACGGTAACGAGTGACACAGACTTGAGGCCTGTCAATCAGCAGCGTGCAGTCTCTGCCCTCGTAGACTTTATGTGATGACAGCGAGTAGTGATGGCCAAATGAAGCCTCATGAAGCATTTTCTTTATTTTCTGAGCCCACTAGATGGCGCTCATGGTTTAAAGAGAGAGACTCAAAGAATGGCAATTCAGTGTGCTTGAACAAAAAGCACCAGCTAATGAGTTCAGAAAATAAAGAAAATGCTTCATGAGGCTTCATTTGGCCATCACTAACAGCAAGTATGACTGAAGTCTACGAGGGCTCAGTGTGAAAGGCCAGAGAATGGACATGGATTCAGCCTATCTGCTTCTTCTTCTCCTTTAGTAGCAGATTGCAACCATTGCTTTTGAGGTTTCATAGTGCCCTCTTCTTTACCAGAGGCAATGTTGCATTTATGAGTTGCATTCAAGCAGTTTGTCAACATAAGTCTTAAGTCATAAGTCAGAGCTGTCAAATGGTTACACAGCTCACATTTCCTCTTCTGTCAGTGTGGTGCGATCTTTAACATTCAGATGTTAAATCGTGGGACGTGGGACACAACACCTGCCAACCAATGCACAGACCTGGGTTCAGTCCACAGGAGTGTTGATGGCTTATCACCCCAACAAACATCACTGGCAGTGTTTGTGAGTGGGAAGCCAGTGAGGGATCATGTTCTCATCACCTCTCTAGTGACTCCTATTGGTTGGTCAGGCACCTTGGCACACATTATGCCCTCTTTGATGCTTCTCACTGGTGGGTGAAATGAAGCAGATGGTGATCACTGGGTCTTGGAGGAAGTGTGTGCCTGTCTACAATCTCTAAACAGGAGAGGGAGTTAGCAGCAGCGAGGACTGCAGGACAGGAAAGTTCTTCTAACAGAGTGGGAGAAAAAGGGATGGCTTTTTTTCAGTAACTTGTTTTGCTGGATAATTGTTTGATACCCTTCTCCACACTTTAATGAGGTATTTTTCTAAAGCCAACACCCCCACTTCATGCATCGAGTGGCCAGGTGTAAGAAGGTGTGAGTGTGATGCAGAGTTTGAACTTTCCACTTCAGTTTTTTTTTTTTCATTCATCTACTATAAGTTTACCTGGGTCCAGAATTTTAAATAACACCCACTCCACTGAGTTCAGGTTGGGTGATTCGTCTGGCGTCCTGACATGATGATTAAAATTGATTAAAATGAAAAAAACAAAACAAAACAAAACAAACAAGAATCATAGAGCGCCACAGGGAAGGACTAATGAAGCTAATCAGCACCATGGACTAATGCCATCATTAAACTGTTGTCAAGCATTCTTGAGTGGTGCGGCTGAACCAGTGAGAGTTAATAACATCAACAGCAAGTGCTATAGACCCTTTAAAGGCCGATGTCACAATGACATAATTTTATTACAACTCTCCCCCACAGGGCTGTAGGCTACATAGGAGTCTTAAAATGTGTTTGTCTTGTTGTGTTATTGGGAGCCAGAATAGAAGGAGTCATGGCTCAAAACCAGCCGCCACTGCCCGTCAACAAAACAAAGATGGTTAAATGTGATAAGACCAAAGGACTGAGGCCATCATCAAAAATGCTCACATGTGCAGCGCACACTTCATATTAAGAGGAATATTGGATTTCTCTGGCACACTGACTTTTTAGCACATTAGCTAACGTTAGCTTCCATAGCAAAACAAACAAGTGTGGTCCTCCTTTGTAAGATTGGCTTCCTGTGACATCATCCATCCACTGAGTGAGAGCATACGGGTCGGCCAGTCTGGTCCCGTTGGTCAGTGTTTACTTATTCAAGTAACACTGGCGGTCCCGGAGAGTGAGTGACCTGACATTAGTGATGGCCAAATGAAGCCTCATGAAGCATTTTCTTTATTTTCTGAGCCCACTAGATGGCGCTTTTTGTTCAACAAAAGGTTGAAAGCACACTGAATTGCCATTCTTTGAGCCTCTCTCTTTAAACCACAAGCGCCATCTAGTGGGCTCAGGAAATCAAGAAAATGCTTCATGAGGCTTCATTTGGCCATCACTACCTGACATGGTGCATTGGTAAATTCATTGCACTCTGCCACTCTGAGAGTGTGGTGCTCTGGATAACTGAACGGTACATTCTGACAGTGATCCAAATGTACAGATGGTCCAGTTTGTGCCAGAGTTCGCTCCACTTGGAATGAGTGTTTCTGAGCGCACCACTCACATCATCTTCCTCCATTGTATCAAAGAAACCAACAGAACTTGTTAGCTAATGTCTGTGGAGAATTATTTTGCCTCCAGCTAAGCCCAGCCCACCAAAAAACGTGACACTGTTTACTAACAGTGAAAGGGTCTATAGACAAATTAAACACTGATACTGGAACTGTTCTAAGGCAACATGTCTTCTCAGTATTGCCTGGCACTGTAGTTTGTTTTACTTTGCTTTGCTCCACTCTTAAAAGTCTGGGAAAACCAGTATATTGGAATGGCGACGTATCGACGTGAACATACAAAGAACATATGTAATACAAAGACATACAAAAGACAGAATTCTTATTACTATTCAGAGAGGCAGTGTAATGCGACCAGCCGGAGGCATGTTGGCGAGCTTTTTACCCACCTTGAAGAGTTGTCATGGTTCCAGTATAAAAGGTACTCGTACTTTTGCTTTTCAATGGGGTCAGACCACACATAAAAAGAGCTTTGTACAACAGCACAAAGATAAACTTTTCAATAGCGACTTAAGTCGTGTACCGGTGTGGAGCCACATATCACACATATTACTGTATATGAATGAGTTTGTAGATATTGTGTAAGCCTGAAGAAGAGTTCTAAATGTCAGCTCTATTAAAGCCTTTCCTAGAAGACACAACTGTGCAACCAGATGCGGAATTCATGCAAAAGAAACTCAGCTTAAAATGGTAATTATTAACACATGGTATGTCACCATATGTGCATCAGAAAATGGCATGAAGCAGTCGTCAGCTCGCAGTATGAATCAGCTGTTAATCAGCTGGTTCAGAGGTCGTATGGCTGACTTGACATGAGATCTGTTTTTGAACACATCTGAGTCTTCCTCTGTTGTCTTGAATGCTTGGTTGGCGGCAGCCGTGCGACTCCTCAAAGCTATGTGTCTTGTGTTTTGGGGCACTGCCCTGGGCGCTCCAAGGTCTCTGCTTAAACTGCACCGCACATTGTCAGCGTCAGACAGAGAAACACAGCAGTGCCTGGAGAGACATTTCCCACTGAGTGCTGTTAACTCTAACTGCATCCTCCGTATGGGATCATACATTTTTATCTTCCACCACATTACCCACTTTTTTGAAATGAGCGATGTAGGTTTAGTCAGGAAAGAATAAACTAACACATTAGTCTGCCTTTGCTGTGCATTTACAAGTGAACCAATCAACATTTGTGCATGCTGAAGCCAAACATTTGTCGTGACACATCCATCCATTCCATTCTGTTCAGAGGCAAAGTAGCAACAGCACCAAGAGAGCAGCCCAAATGTTCTTTTCCTCCTGGAAAATCCCCGAGTCCTTCCAGACCAGCTGGGAGATGTAATCCCTGCAGCGCGTCCTGGGTCTGCCCTGAGGTCATCCAGTCATGCCTGGAACACCTCCAAAGGGAGATCCTCATGGGAAATTTTACCAGTTATCTTTGAAACACCTCAGCTGGCAGTAGTGTTGCCAATTTGGCAACTTTCTTACTAGATTTAGCAACTTTCAAACCCTCTTAACGACTTTCTTTCTAAAAAGACAAATTTAGTGACTTATTCAGACCATCAGGGAAAAAACGAAAAATATATTTAAATATATTATGTTGTAATTCATTCCCATTTGTGCTGCTCAGAATAATTACAATCCACAACTCTGAGGTTTCTTCCTCTCTTTGCACAGACACAGGCTGTCAGAAGTTGTGGGGCAGGCAGGAGGAAGCTGTTTGCTGCAGGAATGGGAGTTGAGTTGTAGTTAGTTGCTATGGTTACGTTGACGCCATCTGGAATTGGAATTTTCCAAAGCACCCAGGAAATTACTGAAGAGGAAAAGAAGGAGAAAAAGAAAATATAGTGAGCACACATTACGTGTTGTTGACTGATATTTTATTTACGTATTTTTAACCTTAAATGTGTGCGTTCCTTTTCACTGTTGTTGGTCCTCAAACAGGTCATGGCTCTCATATAACTCAACTCAAGCCCCTGTCTTCTCCAAGATAGCTAAACAGGGCAGGTCTGACCTGTTAGTGGTGACCAGCAGAATGGTCAAGGTCCTGAGGTATGTGACTGTTGGATGTGTAGGTTGTGATTGACCTATTGTTATCTGAAAGGCCCTTGTTACCCCTTGGCACCTGTTAAAATAGCAACAGTTAATATTCAGGTAGCTTAATCAAAGATGTTATCAAGTTACATTGGAAATATGAATGAAAATCCATCCATGGGTCTGATACATTTTGATATACTAGAATCTATTATCTCTGATATTGTATTACCTCTTGGCTTTAGTGGTAAAAATAAAGTCAAAATATACAAGCTGTCTGAGGAAATATACATCAGCCAACATACCAAACATTAGCTAGTTAACAGTGCCAATTACCAATGATTCTGCCATGGCATACAAGCAAAACAAATGCATGATTTGCCCTGCCCCGTTAACTTCAATAGAAGTCGCACTGAACTCTGGCTCCAACCCAAAAGTTGAATGCTGTCACTGACATTACCTTTCCTTCTTTTATAATTTCCTTGCAAAGCATGAGGAAGTGGTAAACTACAGTAAAAGCACCATTACTCTAATGCCAATCAAATGTTTTGTTGAGGATTTTAGAGTTGGCAATGCTGACTGGCAACTCTCACTTGTGTTGCTCTAAATAACAGGAGCTAATTTGGTTGTTGAAGTTGCTAGTGACAACACCACTGTCATGAAAAGTATTGTTATGAAATTAAAAGCGACATGAAATGAACGTGTCATTGGGAGAAATGCCATGATGAAATTAAAAACAAACATAAAAAAACAGCACTGAACAAAATCATCCATTTATCTTTTACACAATGTATTAATCAAATTGTTTATTTCATAATGTACTTCTTATTGATTTTTTGTTTTCATGTATTTCAGGTATCTAGGAATGTCTTAACAACAGCAGCATCATGTCAGCAACCACCCCCTCATCATCGCTGCCTGCGTCTACATCTGCTTCTATTCAATCTATATTCCCTGACCACATCTAATGTGTTTGCAGGGATGATAAAAACCTGCCATTTAAGCAGATCTTTACAAACCAAATCTCATTTGCTGTCATTAGTTATACAATGAATAGGATAATATGGGATGCTGCAATATACAGTGTGTGGTGTCTGAGGTGAACATCAGGTAAGGCACTTAACACTTCATAGGTAGCTACACAACAATGAGAATGATGTGACCTCTCCTTGTGACCTTTAAATGTATGTTCTCTCTGTTCAAGGTGATGCCAGCAGTTGTATTGTGTAATCACTTGCTTATAAGATACAAGTTTTAGAAATGCAACATAAAAAGTGTTGCATCAAGAGATTGCAAAAAAGTGTGCTATAATAGTCAGTGGCCTAAAGGATACATCATTTCTATCTGCTTCATATAG
The DNA here is from genome assembly GCF_011397635.1 of Epinephelus fuscoguttatus. NCBI lineage: Eukaryota > Metazoa > Chordata > Actinopteri > Perciformes > Serranidae > Epinephelus > Epinephelus fuscoguttatus. The sequence continues at coordinate 34,995,242 of NC_064772.1, read as the reverse complement.
ACACTACAGGCTTAATTCAAATGTGGGATATTTTGAGGGAATTATCAAGTGTACACATGTATGTGGTTTTCTTTTTTAATCCATAATGTTTGCATTTCAAAATAGTTTTGAAGTCCATATTAACATAAAGTGAAGCAATGAGTCTTTTGACTGGGAATCAAATGCCACATATGAACTGGTATAAATCACCTGGAAGCTAGAAGCCTGAGTGTTATATCCAAAACAGTATGCAACTAACACAAAGAGGACGTGTCTGTAAAGGGGAGACTAATCGGTTCCCACAAAACCCATTTTCATTCAGATATCTTGAGGTAAAAGTCAAAGCTAGTGATGGCCAAATGAAGCCTCATGAAGCATTTTCTTTATTTTCTGAGCCCACTAGATGGCGCTTTTTGTTCAACAAAAGGTTGAAAGCACACTGAATTGCCATTCTTTGAGCCTCTCTCTTTAAACCATAACCGCCATCTAGAGGGCTCAGAAAATAAAGAAAATGCTTCATGAGGCTTCATTTGGCCATCACTAGTCAAAGGACCTCTGTGAAAATGGCCATGCTGTTTTTTGAAACTCTGTGTGTGTGTTCCATGTTTTTCTCCTCACTGACTTGGTCAATCCATGTGAAATTTGGCACAGTGGTAGAGGGTCATGGGAGGATGCCAATGAAGCAATATTACATCAGTTGGCCAAAGGGGGGCGCTATAGCAACCCATTGAAATGTCAAACTTTGAATGGGCATATCTGATGCCCCGTATGTCGTAGAGACATGAAACTTTGCACAGAGATGCCTCTCCTCATGAGGAACACATTTGCCTCAAGAACCCATAACTTCCGCTTATATAGATTTTCCACCATTTCCACACTTCAAATGGATCTCTTCCTAGGAAGTTTGAGCGATCTGCATGAAACTGGGTGAACATAATCTAGGGAGCAATATCTAAAGTTCCCTCTTGGCAAAAGTTGGAAAACTTCCTAAAACTGAGCTTCTATAAGGCAATGAATATTGCGGAGGGCGTGGCTCATCAAATAAAGGTGTAGAACATCTCAAGGGTTTCACCCATCACCACGCAACTTTGTAGGCATATGAGCACACATAATCTGAGGGGACCCCTCCATTATTGACCCCATCAAACAAAATGGGGGAGCTAGAGAGCTCATTTCTTATCTGGGCCATATGGATTTTTACTAAACTTGGTAGATATGTAGAACAGGACGCCTCAAGGTGACTGGAGAAATTTTACTCTAATTGGCAACTGGGTGGCGCTATAACAACAGAAAAATGCTTCAAAATGGCTAAAATGTGACCGATCGCTGTGGCTCCCCCTGTGGACCAATGTTGGTGTTGTTTTCTAATGTTTGGTATGACTAAGTCATGGTATGGTATGCTGTACATAATCACGGAAACTGTCAGTGTGTCATTCTGTCAGTCAGTCATTCTGTCTGTCCCACGTTTTTCTACTCACTGACGTGGTCAATCTATGTGAAACTGCACATAGGCATTGAGGACTGGCATAGGTAGAAGATGACAGAGCTACCAATATATATATATATATATATATATATATATATATATATATATATATATATATATATATATATATATATATATATTTATGTTCTTCACTGCCTTTGCTGAAGGTTGCTACGAGCTGTCAATACTGTGGCACCTTCAAATGAAAGCTGAAGGCCCAACCGACTTCAAAGAACTAGCAGCAATGAAAGCCCACTGTTGTGTCTCCTCACTTTGCCTCTGTTACGGCCATGAACACGTGAAGGAGCGGGGGTTGGATTTGTATCTGACTGAAAATTCGAGGACATTGCTGTGGTAGTGACTTGTCAATCACAAGGTAGCCTAAAGTATACCCTGCTTTGAGGTAACTGAGTGTGGGTCTTTTTTTTCTTGTATACAATGGTACTTCTTTGTGCAACCAAGAATGCAGTTTTAACCCAGATAACCCCTGGGTAGGAGGTGTTTCCTGACAACACACTTCAAGAAGAGTAAAGCCCAGTTCAGACCAAAGATTCACAATGAGACGAGATGAAACAAGCAGCTACTTGTAATGCACTACCCTGAGCTCCACTTTTGCCTGCTTGTATTTTAGCAGTAACAGAAATGTAATGCATTGTCTTGGCGCTGTCTACATTACTCAGCTACAGGCTCCAAGAGTATGTAGAAGTGCAACTGGTGGGTTGTGTTGTTGTTGTTGTTGGGGAACCATGTGCTGTACAGTGGTGTTCTCTTGTGTCAGGGAACATCCCAGTCATTTGGCCTGCTGGAGCCAGGGGAGTGGCTCTCATAAAATGTAGATTGCTCGATTGGGGATGACTGTCTTGTGCTGAGATGAGATGACACATCATGTAAATGATGTCCCCTATTTCACTCAGACGGGTGTGACACAGAGGACAGACGTGAGTAATGTAAACAACGCCGGCAGATGCTCGGCGCTGGACAGCTGACAAGACGGAGTGACACATTCAAGATTTCATATTTACCAGTGAGAAATGAGTTTCCTTCTCTTCCATGGCTGGACTTTGATGGTATTGTGTGTGGGTGTGTCTGTGTGAGTGTGTGCAAGGTGATAGTCCTAATATGAGAATTGACTTTCACTGCGAGCGAGTTTTGTATTTACCCAATAAAGTCCAAGGGTTTTTCACAGACTTTCTAAAGTTGGTTTAGCATCAAGATATGTGAAATGCACCCTACACGAGAATATGACCAAATGCATTTGACATCAAATTTTCTTATACCTCGCTAAAAAGCACTGGATGTGTATTGTATGGACGCACAGCACGATACACACCTGCCAGACAGACTACTGAAGATTCTGCACAAACCTAGATTATATTCAATAACAATGTTAATTTAAAACTTCTTCAGCGTCTTCAAGTGGCCAGTGGGCCCTGTTGTGGGTTTAAATATCTTTCATTTTCCATGATGTGTTTATGTCACATACATTTTCACATCATGCATTTGCCATGAACCTGTTTTACTGTTACAAATGTACTTTTTATGTTTGGATTTCAAAGTGTCATAGCTGCCCCCCAAAATGCTACATGGTTATTACAGTACATCCAACACAAAGACAGGATAGCTTTTTTGTAGGGCCTGACCGTGTGGTCGGACTTAAAATATAAAGTTGATGCTATGAGAAAGCTTCTAAAGCTCCAGCTGAATATTTACAGGACATATGTATTATTTTCAGCTTTGTTTGAGACAATGAACCAAAGGAATTTTCGCTGACAGAACTCCCAACGAACGCTTGTTCATGCAAATGTCTCCTGCAGTCCAAAGGAAGTCCAAAGAATTGATATGCTAACAGATATCAAGAGCGACAAGGTGTATGCTAAACAGCTGCAATATTTCCCAGACAATATCGCTCCTGTCAACATGACCCCATTTACACCTGCTGTTGAGATGCATCCGTATCTGGATGGCTTATCTTGCATGTTAATGCATGCAATGGAAAAGGCTGGATCTCCCAGTCAGCCAGGTGGAAATGCAGTGAGTAGTGTCTACTGTAATGTAAGAACATTTGTTCAAGTGGGACTGTGGTAAGTTCAATTCTGAAGCACTGGGACTTGAATATTACAGTGTAGTGGGACTGTATCCACTATACTTCCTCTTTCTTACAGCTGTAGTGACAGGTTACTTCACAGAATATTGTTTAACATGCAAAACATACAATGTAGTAATGACATTTGATATATCTGAGTACTAGGCAGCAGTCTATGATGCCACATAAACATCTACAGTGACCAGCTATACTATGATTAAACAGATAAAAAGATTCCTGACATACCAGGGTCATCCCAGGCTGTGATTATCAATGTCCTTATTTCTTTCTGGCCGGCTTGTAGCAAGCAGGATATTCAATTAAGTCAGAGACCCAGGTGTATTAAGTGCTCACTTGTAGTAGCATTGGAGTATCGACATACACTTGTCATTTCAAGTGTCTTGTGTCCGCATTAAATCCATTTGACATTTAAAACACTTTAATTTATACATCCAAAAGTGGTCTGAGGAATTGGATTTCAACCCATCACAAACGATTCTTGGATGCATTAGCTTTTTTGATATTGGACGGCTATCTGATCTGCCCAAGATGTATGAAGTGACTAAGTGTAAATGAGGTCTTGAGCTGCTGTTGGGCTGAGAGAGAACTCAGATATGGTTGCCTTCCAGTCTTCTGCTGAGAACCACTAAGATATCTATTTTTTTTCCCTTGTTGGACCGTGAACAATAGAACTTCACTGTAAGAACGAAGGTGTGAATAGCATGTGGGCCTTTTACTGTATACAAATTTGCAGATCCTAGGATAGCAAAAGTATGACCCACCCAACCCCTCCTCTGATTGGGTAGTACTTTCTGCCTTCGTTGGTTGGATTGGTTAGGTTTAGGCAAGAGGAGTGGGATTGAGTAGCACTGGGGCAAGAATGTCAGGGTTAGCCAATCAGAGGCAGAGTAAGGCGGACCTTCATCCAAGGATTTGCATAAAATACATACTGTACTGTATTTATAAATGGCTGCATTTATATAACACTTTACAATTTGCAGCAATGTCTCTATATATATGTGGATCACATGACAGCTCTTCAGAAGTTAGGCCAAAGCATCTCAATCACCCTGTGGTGGCTGGCTGCAGTATAGGTCATAAACCCGGCCCCCTCAATGTAAGCAGATCAGACATGCCAAACAAAAAAAATCAAAGTACATGTAAAATAGATTTTTGCCAAAGATGCTTGGTAATTTTAAGCACTTCTTGCCACATTGATGTATGTTAATTTTTCTTTTAAGTTTGGTTTTTATTTGATATTTTATGCTATTAAAAGGGGGTGTGATGTCATGATACCATGGCTCCACTTTTTGATCACTACTGCGCAGACTACTGCTTCAAATGACAACACTATTGCAAGAATGCAGCGCCTGTACCTGAAACATTTTGGCTTATTAACACTTGTTACATGCATTGTGTTTCTTAAAATACACAGTATATATATACAATATAGTTTCTGTTAGTTATATGCATACAGTCTTTTTCAAAATAAGCTTACAACGTAGGTAAAACACATTGTATTTTATAGGTTTCTTTCCCTAGGTTTAGGCAACAAAAGTCTGTAGTTGGTTTTAGGAAAAAAACATCATGGTTTGGCTTTAAACAAGTATGGTTGTTACGAACATAATGTAACGTCACGTGACATTTGTCACGACATCGCATGCTGCACATACTAGCACACTACATTTTCATTAAAATAACTAACTTTTGATGTCCTGCCCAGCCCATCGAACCTCTTCTGTTGGGGCAAGGTCGATACTCTAGCATGTCCCTTGTGCCAAGGAAGAGGAACTCTGGAGCACATCCTCAGCAGCTGTCCTAAAGCACTTGGAGATGGCCACTATCGCTGACACCATGACCAGGTGCTGAAGGCAGTTGCTGAGTCCATCACCACTGCCATCGACCAGAACAAGCGCTGGTCGCTGGCGCACCAAGGCGTGAAATCTCATTCGCATGAGCCGGAGAACAACTACCTTCCCGACCGAAAGCCCAAACAGGCCTCCTGGGAACAGCGAAGGACTGGCAGCTAAGTGTGGACCTGGGAAAGCAATTTAGATTCCCTGAAAACATCGTGGAAACCAGCCTTAGACCAGACATCGTCCTGCTCTCAGAGACATCAAAGCAGGTCGTCTTGTTGGAGCTAACGGTGCCCTGGGAGGAGAGGATGGAGGAAGCCAGTGAGAGGAAGAGGGAGAAATATGTGGAGCTGGTGGAGGAGTGCCGCAGACGGGGGTGGTGTGCGCGGTGCTTGCCCGTTGAAGTTGGAGGAAGGGGCTTTGCAGGAAAGTCACTCTGTAAGGCCTACAGCCTCCTGGGCATCACAGGAGCATGCAAGAGAAGAGCCATCAGTACAGCTTCCGAGGCTGCAGAGAGAGCCTTGCGATGGCTGTGGAACAGCAGGGACAAGCAGTGGGCAATCGCTTCTTGGACACAGGCCGGGAACTGATCACTCCTGGTCGGGTTGCCTGGGTGAGGGGGTCTGAAGTTGAAAGACCTGAAACCCCCCATGACCCTAGGTACTATCACTGATGATGTGTCCAAGAAACTGCATCACAAGATGTATGTAACAACCCTGGTTTCACACAGGACACAAACAGCCTCTGGTGTCTGTGTGGTCCATCCATCCCCCTCCCTCACTCCCTATATGGACTTTCTCACTCCTTATACTACGGTAGCTGCAGGTAGCGATGGCCAAATGAAGCTTCATGAAGCATTTTCTTTATTTTATGAGCCCACTAGATGGCGCTTTTTGTTCAACATAAGGTTGAAAGCACACTGAATTACCATTCTTTGAGCCTCTCTCTTTAAACCATGAGCGCCATCTAGTGGGCTCAGAAAATAAAGAAAATGCTTCATGAGGCTTCATTTGGCCATCACTAGTTACAATACCTCTTTGCGGCAGTGTATGACACAGACGTCTACTAACAATGCATCAGTATTTGATGAGTTGGGTTGTTGCCTACTGTGTCAACAAGTGTCATCGCCCCATGTGAATCATACTGCTGTAAAAGGGTGCCTCTGTGTGTCAGTGTCTAATGCTGAGTTATTGATAAAGCAGCGGTATTAGATGAGTTGGAAGTTAGAGCTAGCTGGTACAGGAGGAGCCAGGCGTTGAATTGGTCTTGTGAACAACTCTTGCCATTAGTGGATGATCAGCAACACCTTCAGAATCAGATCCACACACGATTTGACTTCATGCTGCACTGACCTATCTTGGCCACTAAAAAGCAGTAAAACATAAAACAAGACAAATTACGTCTTAAAGTCGTTATGGCTAATATATTAACAAACAAGAGTTTAGAGTCACACTGTTAGATTGGATTTAGGCACAGCAGTGCTTTGAGCTACCATCACCACGCTAACACGTTCATAATGACAATGTTAGCATGCTGATGTTTAGCATGTGCAGTATGATGTTTACCATGTTCACCATTTAAGTTTGGCGTGCTTGCATGCTAACATATGCTCATTAGCACTAAACATACATTACAGCTGAGGCTGTTGGGGAGTTTTACAGAAAGTGATTTTGACCTGATGATGGCACTGGATGTAAAGTCAGAAGAGAGGTAGGTTGGTAGGACATATGGTGACAGTTGGAGGAGATATCATCACTGCTGATAGGAAAACCATCACCACAGAAGAAAACATTAACTTTTGAGTAGAAATGCGACTCCAGCAGGTGGTTACATCAACTTTGTGGATAGTAATGTCAACAGAAACAGTCTCATCACAACAAATGCCACTGTAGGGTGTTTACTTTGATTGTAAAAATGCAGTTGGTGAAGTGGAAACATCATAACTGCAGGTGTAAACATTATCTGAACGGGCAGAAATGTCACACTGGCAGGTGAAAACATGTTGTCTGTGGCTAATAATGTCATCTCTCCAGGAGAAAAGATTCCCACTGTGGTTAAGGGCATCTTTTCCACAGGTAGACACGTCATCACCTCAGGAGGAAGAGACACCTCTTGGGAAGAGATAGTCAGAATACTGTGAGAGTTACCATCATTTTTACTGACAGAACTTCACTGAACATTTTTGTTTCATTTAGTTTCTGACATGATGTTAAGCCCTTGTTTGGGAAGAAGCAAATGGCTGCTAGTAGCATTGTCCCAGTGATGGCGATATGGGTCCATTGTTCTGCCACTTTGGTACAGACTGAAATTTCTTTCTTAACTGTAAAATGATGGATGGCAATTTGTCTAGTCATTCATGTTCCCAAGAGGATGAATTCTACTGATCCTCTGACTTTTGATTCAGCGCCCTCAGCATGTTGACATTTTTGTCTTGTAGTGACGTCTTGACAACTATCAGATTGACTGAAATGTGATATCTACAAAATGGATTGTTGCGCACTTTCAGGCACCGGGTGTCAATATGATGTCAGAAAGATGTTGGACTCTTTGGCCAGACAGACTTAAAAGTTCAGTTGGGATGAAAAACGGGTTAACGTTGTTTTTAATGTCTAAAAACATTATAATTTCACCTTGTATATATGTAAACATTATGATGTTTCACACACTCTGGGTTTTAATTTCCTAACCCTTCGTACAGATATTCTACTTCAAGATGACATTTTGACACTTTGGATTTTGGTTACTTAATGACCAAATTGAAACCAACAAAATAGCAATGTCATCTGTCGTCAGTATTCTACGTCAAATTGATGTTGGCATTCAACACATTCTCAAGTCATCACATCACCCTGCTTTGTCAGTTGCCTTTCATGTCTGTATATCACTCACCTGCTATCTGTTGATGCAGCAACCAACAATAGTTGACCAAACGTTAGTCAACCAGAAAGGTCATTAGTCACAGATTAAAACAAAAACGGATAAACAAACGTGAAACTCTATCAGGAGCTGCTCCTTGTAAAAATAAATCCAAACCTATATGACTGGACCATGTGTGACTTTAATTTGAAAGGACAGACACAGGAAGTGTCCACGCTCGCAGTCAGACAGGAGTCAGGTTAATCTCCAGGGCTGGTACCTGCGGTTATTCCACAGGCTAGTTAATAACATGTTGGGCAGGAAATCCAAAGTGTGGGATCATTTTGAGAAGGTGAAGGATGAACCCAAGGTGATATGTAAACTCATCTTCATTGGTCGACTACAAACATGACGTATCATCTGAAACATGGAAGTAGCTACATGCCCATTAGCCCACAGCGTCATTAACAGGCGGCTCGCTCAGTGTGTGACGTGCACTTGGAGATAAAATATAGGCCTATATTAATGAAGGGTCATTAGTACGGTTTGTATTTCTCTGTAATGTAGCACAGTGTTAACAATGTTACTGATACTATTCTTTCTCACACCTTCAACTCAAACCACCAAAATATATCATTTAATCATTACATTCATATCACAAACAAGCAGCGACTTTAGTTCAAATAAACACAAGAAGTTTGTGCTCTAGAGAAAGGATCAGCACTCAGTGAATAACCTCCTTAGCCCTATGATAAGCTATTATGGCAAGGCTTAACTATACAGACCAGTGAGCAGTGATAACTAACGTGTCTTTGGGCTCCCCGCACCAACCCAACAACCTCCTTTACCTTACTTACACATGGCTTTCTCAGCCCAAACAGCACTGCCACCTTCAACAAACCCAGAGTCCATTGATGCGAGCACCAGGTAGAGACAGTGCTGATACTACCTTTCCTAGCACGTTCACCATAGCCTATTTCACACGCTACATATCATGACTCCATTATGAGCTAAGTTAAGGGAGATAGAGAAGATAAACCCACACGCTTTCTCAGCCCAAATAAATATGTGTAGAATACTTGATTGACTGATGATAAGCATTACACGTGCAAAACATCACCATGTTAGCATTGTCATTGTGAGCATGTTTGCATGCTGATGTTACCATTTAGCTCAAAGCACTACTACAAAGCTGCTAGCATGGCTGTAGACTCTATGGACTCTAGCCTTGTTCACTGAACTCAAAGACAGCCTTTTGTTTCACTTCATGTCTTTCTTTTCAATTCAATTTCCAATTCAATTTTATTTATAAAGCCCAATATCACAAACCACAATTTGCCTCACAAGGCTTTACAGCATACGACATCCTTCTGTCCTTAGACCCACACAGCAGCTACGTTAAAACTCCCCGCCAAAAAACCCCTTTAACCTTTATCCCTTTTAGGGACAAAAAAATATTTTCCACTTTATATGTTTACGCAAATAAATACATGTTATATACATAATCAGTTTGCTCCAGGAATTGGACCTTGTCTAATGACAAACACGCTAGAAGCATTTAGGACAGAACTGAACCCCAGCTGCTGTCTTGAAATTGCCTTTCAAGTCTTTTAAGCGTTTGATACTCAAATGACAGATTCAGCATAGAGCATCGCTTAAGGCAGATGCATACAAACCCCCTCTTGCCATACTGCCTCTCTAACAAATAAACAGCGTAACACCAGCAGCTTCTGAGAGCACTTCACTGTCAGTGCAGCTTCAACCAAAGACTACGAATGGTATACGAGTCAAGTCAGGGGAGATGAGGATGATAAACATCTGTCAACATCTGCGATGCAGACTCAGTTGTGTTTCAAGCATCAAACTGTGGCATGTACCCAAGCACCGCAAACACTACATCAACCAGTACACAGTTACGTCACACCGCTACAGCTGCCGCTTTGCATATTACAGCTATCACATCTAAAGCTGCATTTTCTTCCAAACCTCCCCACTGCAAGTCACACATACACACACACACACACACACACACACACACACACACACACACACACACGGTAGGAGACCTGATTTGCCTTGATGTGGTGCCTTACTCAGTAGTGCAATACAAAGGTTTCCGTGAGCTATGTTTGTCCTCACTACAGGGTACCTTCTCATTTGCATAATTCCTGCAGAAAATGTGCCACAGCTTTTTTTTTTTTTTTTTTTAAAAAAAGGTGACAACAAAGGTCAAAGAAAAAATGGAAAAGCCCTGTGGTGCAGTGCACATCAGACATTTGGACGAGGAGGTTTTATTTTACAGATGCATGTCTACGTCTCACTGGGCAGGAGGTGCAGTGTATCACAGGCATTTAGCAATCTTTCTCAGCATGCAGGTGATTAATTCTGATCACCCCGCAGCTTGTCCTGCAGATACATCCCCAGACACGTCTTATACAGACTTACATAGTGTGTCAGTGATTCGAACAATACACAACAGTGTTATTACTTTCTGGATCTGAATACTTCCACCACCACTTATCAACACACCCCACGGTGCTGAGGCTGCTGGTGTAGCGTTGCATCGTCACCTTGTGGAGATCAGTCTCTAGCTATTGTATAGTGTAATTCTTAGAGGACAGTTTTGACTTGCTGAAAAAATGTAAAAGTGCCTTGATGTGTTTGTTTCTTATTCAGTTTGTGAGACCTATGAAGCTTGCAAGTTAAGGAATGACAAGGGAAGTGACATTTGTTCCCTGATTTAGTTTTTAAGACAGTGCTTCTCCCTCGACCCAAGGACCAGGATAAATGTTGGAATTGTACGTTTTTGCAAACCATGAGTATGTTACATTTGAATGTTTTATATGTAATGGATAAAATGAAACTTTGGATTTGCTTCAATTTTCAATTTAATGTTGCAACAATACTGTGGTTAACTTTACTGTGGTTAATTCCACTTGGTAAGCAGTACGAAAACATAATGTTTTGGTGTGAAATACCTGGTTTGGATGCTGCAAATATGGCTGAACATGTCCTATGGTCTAATTAAAAAGGAACTGCTTTACTCACTACAAACACGGCTGAAAATGACCCAACCTCTTGTTAAAATTACCTACTTTTGTTGCTGCAAACACAGCTGGAAATACCCTGAAAACTAGTAAAAAACAAAACAAAACTGCTTTTGTGGCGTCAAACATGTCTGAAATTTTCTCAGCCTCTTGTAAAAAAAACAAAACAATTTTGACACTATAAACATGGCTGAAAGTCCCAAACATTTCATTAAAAAAACACTCACTTTTGATGCTACAAACACAACTTGAAATACCCTGACCTCTCGTAAAAACAGTATCTGCTTTTGTTGCTATATACACAGCTGTTAATGTCCTGACCCTGTAAGGAAATTAAGGAAATACCCGCTTTTAACACGACAAACATGACTGGAAGTCACCGACCTCTCATTAAGACATTATTTATTTTTGATCCTACGAACATGACTGAAAATGTTGAAAAATCCCCATGTTTGTTACTACGAACACAGCTGGAAATGTTCCAACCCTTCATTAAAATATATATATGTACATTTTTAAATGCTACAACACAGCTGGAAATGTCCCAACCACTTGTTAAAAAAGACTCTTTTGTCGCTACAAATACCTTTGTAAATATCCTGACCTCCCACAAAAAAATACCCAATCATCGGCTGCTGTCTATACGTATAGGTGTCAAACCACTGTCCTTTCCTCTAATAAGGCCATGTTTACATGAAAATGTTCCACTGAAAACAGAATAGTTTCTCATTTTCGTTTTGAAAAAAGTTCCGCGTTTAGATGACAACATTTAGATGACAATCACCGTGCACACAGATCTGCAAAAATGACCAAAAACGCTGCAGTATACATGCCAGGCCAGTAGCTGGCGGTGTGATGCTTATGATTCCTTCTACAGAGTGGCGATGTATAAACAAACAAAATGGCAACCACACAAACGTTTGTTTGGACGGACGACGAGGTGGAGATGCTACAGTAAATCTACAGTATGATGGGGAAGCGTTGATAAATGCAACAGGGTGAGCAGCAGAAACAGAGCTCAGGAGTCCGCCATTTTTTTGTGATAGTTGACTTTGCGAAAAGTCTCCGTTTGCAGAGGAACTGCATATTGCAAGTTTACATGACAATGGAGACGCTGCCATTTCCAAAAGATTGCACTCTGGAACCCGTTTTCAAAACGTTGTGTTTTCAGGCACCCATAACGCTGCTGTCCAGTAAACCATCAGTCAAAATGCAACTAAAGTTTACCGATTACCAGTTGAAATTGTTGTCGTATTAACGACACCTAAGAAACTCAGCTCATATGTAATCTGAACAACATCATACATATCAAACAGGGTTTGCAGAAATGCATAAAGCCAGTATTTTATTCTGGTGACTGAGCTATCTCCTCAGACTTGCTGCAACTAGTAGTTATGGTAGTTGGTAGTTATGTTGCCTTAAAGGCTAAAGTAAGGGGAGGAAAGTCTCTCTCCACTGTAAACACCAGAGATTACAGTCGAGTACAGGTCTGCCTTTCTTCACAGGGGGAAAACACTTGTTTGACTTAAGAATTCTAACAACCTCATCTACATTTCAAGTTTGAATGTGTTGCCCACAGCTAAAACAACAGGGAAAAATCAGACTGGTACCAACAAAAGAGGGGACTCAGTAGCAAGACTCAAAAACACAAGGACTTTAATGAAGGTCGGTGAAGAGAAAAGCAGCCCAAAAAAAAAACAACCAAGTCTCCAAAAGCTTGGGGCTTAAACAGAATGCAAAAATGCAAGATATCTGATCAAAAACTAGAGAACACTAGGAACAAACGGCCAGAACATGTGCTCCAAACTAGGACAGACAAAGGGCAGCAGGTGGACTCAATACACAAGGGAGGAGGGGTAATGAGGGACAGGTGAGACCAATCAGGGCGGGGCAGGTAATCAGATGGGGACTTGAGGGTGTAATGTATATTCTGGACACCACATCAGTGTGATGTGCATTGTGACTCCCCTTTACTGAGAGGTTTGACAATGTATTTACTCCGTAGATATTTTTCATTTCACTGTGTACAATTCAGTTTTCAGGCGAATGTTGCACCCAACAGTGTAACAACGCCTGTAATAGCTTGTATTTTCTTTTGTGTTTTGCATTTTTCAATGTTTTCACCTTCATTGTATAGAGCTATCAGAAACTGATGTCACAATAGAGAGGCGAATAAAAGTGAAACTCTCAACAGTGGCCAGATGCCACTAAAAGAAAGTGAAAAATCTGTCTTTTTGTGCTCGAGGTGAAGTGACCCTTTAACACACAGGGAGGTGAACATTGTGATAGCAATATCATTGATCGAATGCAGCTACTGTTTTAACTTCACAGGACTTGGGAGGACTCTGACCTCCCTGCCATCTCTGTGGGGCCTGAACCGAGCCAACGCCAACATTCCGCACGCGTCAGAGTAGAAACAGTCACTGACTGCTCGAGGCACAAAGACGGATCTGGGGGCTCAGTCGTACTCTCAGCTGCATATGTTGAAGCCATTGTAAAGACATCAAGACTGCTTGAGGAGAAGAAATGTACTATGTGTGAGGATTTCGCCCCTGCATCCTCTTTGATTCCTCATACAAGTCTCTTGGGGATTCAATGAATAACCTGGAGGATGAGGCAGCAGGAGCTCCAGCAGAGGCATTCATACTTCATACTCACGCTGTTGATGTTCAATGAAGCTTCCAGACAGTCTTTACTGATCCCTCTGGACATCAGTGTAAGTCGGGCCAGCAGCACCCCAAAGCTTCACTCTCAGCGTCGTCACAATTTGACAGGCTGAAGGCAGATCTTCTGTGAGAGTTAAAACATGTCACGTTGCATCAACATCTTCAGGTTATTAAAAAAGCCTCCTGCAAATCAAGTGGTCAGTTTTCATTTTAGTGCATTAAAACATGCCGCACAGTATAATCTGTTTTCAAAGTCTTCAAACATGATTTATCTCATCTCGAGCTTCTCACGAAAATTCATACAGACAAGCTCTGAGATGCAACAGCGAGCCAAATGCAAAATTACACTGATTCATCTGAGGAGGAGGAGGAGGGGGGGGGCTGCAATTACAGGTCAAAGGGGGGGCTGCATCATCAGTGGAGTAAGACATGTTTACCGCTGCTGTGTTTGAGGAAAGGCTTTAGGCATTTTGAGTTTTCTGGAGGGGCGTCATGTGGAGGAGAATTCAGGCCAGACACAATTAGATCAGAGAAATCTGTTTTGTTGTGAAACTGCGAAAGGTGAAGCAGGAAGAGAGAAATTTAGTGGGTCATATACTCAATGTAATCTCGTTTTTATGACAGCTGGTGATGCCAACACAAACACTTGTGCGAGCAGTGTGACCTGTTACAGGCCTGCGTGAGTTTTCATGAAAGCATAGAAAGAGTGTTCAACATTTTACAGCTCTTTGATATTAAACTAAATCGTGTTTTTTCCCCGACTTTTATCTTAGTGAAAGACCTTTTGAATGACATTTTTGGACTGACAAAATAAAAGTGAGCAGAGAGCAGAATTTAAAAATGTTCCTGGGTGCTTTTTGTATGAAGTCTTGCATATGTATGTAGACTCATTCAGTACAGAGCAGAGTTTTGTGGCCGCTCCACAGCAGGCAGCATGTTTCTGGATGTGGTGAGCAGCGTTAATCAAAACATGGCTCCCTTTGGGCTGGATCGGAGGAAATGCTATAAAAGCCTGGACTATCCATCTGAATGAACATTGCGCATGTTGTTGCCTGAGAATGGTCTGTAAGTTTGTCTCAAGAGTGATCAGAAAGATCCATATTTTTGGTATCCGACCTCAATGTTGAAAAATGGAGTACAATTACACATGTACAGCCCTAAAAGTAGTGATGGCCAAATGAAGCCTCGTGAAGCATTTTCTTTATTTTCTGAGCCCACTAGGTGGCGCTTTTTGTTCAACAAAAGGTTGAAAGCACACTGAATTGCCATTCTTTGAGCCTCTCTCTTTAAACCATGAGCGCCATCTAGTGGGCTCAGAAAATAAAGAAAATGCTTCATGAGGCTTCATTTGGCCATCACTACCTAAGAGTTTCTGTAAGTGGCGTTAAGAGCATCGACATGGCAACAAACCAGTGTCCTGAGGCAGGAACGAAGTCATTCTGTCTCTGTGTCTGTTGAAATCCGAGCTTCTCCGTGGTTTGCTGTGGGAAGCTGGGCCAGCCGTGCATGTTTATATCCCACTGGCTAGCTCATTGTCACCACTTTGCTCTGTGCTGATATTGCAGTTACTGGTGATATCAGGATGGTGTCATCGTGGAAGAATAGCATCCATGCTGTGTTACTCCTCTGGTTAACACTGTTAGCTCTGTTAGCACTGTTGCTGTTCTTTAGCGCTGTCTGTGGAATTTAGCACTCTTAGCTGCGAGCAGCCAGCTCAGCTACCTTCATGGTAAGAACTGTGTCCAGACAACTCATGTCCACAGTTTTGATGTACTTAATTTGAGTATTTCCATTTTATTTTCTAATGTATTTAATGTATTTTAAACGTACTTCTGGAGAGAAATATTGCACTTAATTAAATTCTTAAATTTTCCACTACATTTTGAATTACACCAGTTATTTTATTATCTTACTAATGACGAAAACTCTGTCTGTGTGTCTGTCTGTTTCTCTGTTCCATTTTTTCTCCTCACTGACTTGGTCAATCCATGTGAAATTTGGCACAGTGGTAGAGGGTCATGGGAGGATGCCAATGAAGCAATATTACATCAATTGGCCAAAGGGGGGCGCTATAGCAACCGACTGAAATGTCAAACTTTGAATGGGCATATCTCATGCCCCGTATGTGGTAGAGACATGAAACTTTGCACAGAG
Source organism: Epinephelus fuscoguttatus (assembly GCF_011397635.1). NCBI lineage: Eukaryota > Metazoa > Chordata > Actinopteri > Perciformes > Serranidae > Epinephelus > Epinephelus fuscoguttatus. Next base: position 34,979,115 of record NC_064772.1, on the reverse strand, counting down.
ATGCCTCTCCTCATGAGGAACACATTTGCCTCAAGAACCCATAACTTCCGCTTATATAGATTTTCCGCCATTTTGAATTTTTTGAAAAACACTTCAAATGGATCTCTTCCTAGGAAGTTTGAGCGATCTGCATGAAACTGGGTGAACATAATCTAGGGACCAATATCTAAAGTTCCCTCTTGGCAAAAGTTGGAAAACTTCCTAAAACTGAGCTTCTATAAGGCAATGAATATTGCGGAGGGCGTGGCTCATCACATAAAGGTGTAGAACATCTCAAGGGTTTCACCCATCACCACGCAACTTTGTAGGCATATGACCACACATAATCTGAGGGGACCCCTCCATTATTGACCCCATCAAACAAAATGGGGGCGCTAGAGAGCTCATTTCTTATCTAGGCCTAACCGCCATATGGATTTTTACTAAACTTGGTAGATATGTAGAACAGGACGCCTCAAGGTGACTGGAGAAATTATGGTATGCTGTACATAATCATGGAAACTGTCAGTGTGTCATTCTGTCAGTCAGTCATTCTGTCTGTCCCACGTTTTTCTACTCACTGACGTGGTCAATCTATGTGAAACTGCTCATAGGCATTGAGGATTGGCATAGGTAGAAGGTGACAAAGCTACCAATGGGTATGGACTAGTAGTTATTATTTTTATTATTATTATTATTGATGCCACAAACACAGTTAGGAATGCCCTGAACTCTAATAAAAAAGGGAAAAACAGGGCTGAAAGTCCCCGGCTTCTAACTAAAAAAAAAATCCTGCTTTTGTTGCTACAGACACAGCTGTAAATATCCCAACCTCTTGATAAAAAGTAACTGCTTTTGACCCAAAGACACGGCTGAAACTCCATGACCCCTAATTAAAAAAACACACGCTTCTGTTGTTACAAACATTGGCCAGGATAGTGCTATAGCGCTAATAGCATGTGAATTACTCTACATTGGTAAAATGATACTTTACATGAGTAAAGGATCTGCATACATCTTTCACGACTGTCCAACCTGCCTGACGTTAGCATTGGTATGCAAAACAAGAATTATGAGGCTTTCACATCAGGGACCCAGGTACATATCAGGGTATACTCGACCCTCGAGTCCATCCATCCATCCAGTTTCGTAACCGCTGGAGCCTATCCCAGGTGACACTGGGTGAGAGGCAGGGTTCACCCTGGACAGGTCACCAGACTATCACAGGGCTGACACATAGAGACAGACAACCATTCACACTCACATTCACACCTACGGACAATTTAGAGTCACCAATTAACCTGCATGTCTTTGGACTGTGGGGGGAAGCTGGAGCACCTGGAGGAAACTCACGGAAGTCCAGTTTCTTCTATTAGTGTGATCACTGTATACCATCCCTGGGCACAGATTGATGACCCAGACATGTGTGCGCCACACATGCAGATCTCATCCACTGGATTGCATGGCCACTGGTAATGAAGTTGGAGAGTGGATGAGAGGGTCGTTCTTGGCATTGTCTCCAAAATAAACAATAGTGGGCCTAATGTGAACGTCAACTCCATCATGTGGTCTCGGGATCTTGTGATTGCAGCAGTTTTCTATACTGTTGTGAAAACATAAACAAATGTCAGGTAGATGATTACAAAGTCTACTCAGGTACAGAACAACTATTCTAATGTAAAGGCTGAGCGATGGGGGAGATGGAAGGTGAACATGCTCAGGCACGGCACGAATCAATGGTAATAATATGAAAACGCCCTCAGTCCATAGTATCAATACCTTAGATTCTGACCTGCCCACCACAAGTAATCAACCTTTGTCATTTCAAGCGGGTCTTTGCAGCACTCACTAAAATTACATGCAAACAGTGATTCCAGCCTGCTGCACCACTTTGATACATATACACTGTCAGAGACACAATGCATCACATAGAAAGCGAGGCTTCTATTCGGGCCAGACAATGTGGTCAAGATGACCACTCATGCACAGGAGGGGGAGGGGTGGAGGTCTCACACTGTCAGAGTTGCACTGTTGCTGATACATTGGCCAACACTGAGCAGTTTTACCTGTTACATGTGTAAGCATTTCTGTCTTCAAAGAGTCACTCGTCTGAGACTTCACTTTGACAAAAAGGAAGTGTTCATGCAGATTGTACAACTAAACCTCATAATGTCCTTTGAATGCTCAAAGGCTCCGTCTGAATAAGGGAAATCAAGAAAGAAAGAAATACAACAACCACCATAATTTCCTATGTGGTGAATTCAATTCCTTGTTTTTCTTTACAACACCTCCCTTTTATTTCAAGTGCGTCAACAGTGGTCTGTATAACCATGCAACAACAAACACCTTTGATGTAAAACGCTGAGTTCTCGCTCTATCAAAACCCATGCAGGGAGAAGTGTTGCTTAATTAACTATAACTAAAAATAGGGAAAAGGGAAATAGACATGTTTATTCTCTGGCTGTGTGTCGAATGAAAGACGCCTTTTATCAACAGGAAAACACGAACAACACAAGAAATGTAGGTCACACTTGGTGAAGGGTAAAGTACGCCAAAGGACGTTCTGAAGTTAGCCCAGCGAGTAAAATCAGAGCCTCTTGAGCTCTGTCAGAAACATCGGCCCCCTTGTGTCATTTTAAAAAAAGACAAAGAGGTTTTTTTATTTTTTTTTTAGAAAAGGATGACTGCAATGAATCAAACTTGGACCACACAATGAGACATGCAGCAGCTGACCTGTGGACCGCTGTCTTTGAAGAACCTTTTCAGACAGGCAGATAAAACCAGGGGGACGTGGGAAGGTGAAGGGAGACAGGAAGAAAGAAACCCGATGAAGGCATACACAGAGAGAGAAGAGGTATAGAGAAAGGTGGTGGAGAGTGGACAGGGCGAGATGGGCAAAAGGATAGGATTGTGTGTTTGAAGGTAGGGTGGAGGCTGAGGTGTGGGCAGGAGACAAAGTCAGCTGGGAATGGTCTGCCAGAAAAAAAAAAAAAAGATGTCTATTCCTGGAGGTGTGGGCAGAGTGCTGAGATTGAACCATGACAGACAGAACTTGAGAAGGCCTTTTTGAAAGAAGGTCACCAAATCTAGCAAGAAAGTCGATCAGCTAAACTCTCCAATGCCATGCCTGTGTGTGTGTGTGTATGTGTGTGTGTGTGTTTAAATGTCAGTTGACAAAAATGTCTTTACATTTCCAAAAATGTGGGTGAGATCTAATTTATTAATTCCCACTTCATCCTTTGGATATAACAATGTTTCTACAACATTTTTACTAAACAATGCCTACTCTTAAGCAATCCAGTCAAATCTGAAGAACTTAATTCCCACTTGTAATTACATCATGCAGAGGACTGAGGCTCTCAGTGATATTTTACAGTCCTTATAGACCATTTTGTAATTGTGCAGAGCATTCCCCAGTCTCCAGTCTGCCACAAGATCATGACAGGAAAGGCAAAACATGATGACCAAAGACTGTAAAAGACTATAAGACAGGTAACTGAACCAGAGACATGTCTGAGATAATAGGGGAAAAAAGCGCTTGCTAGAAAAGTGTTGGCATTACCAATTTCTGCAAACAGTGGGCCACATTGGTACATTATTATGTAGCTGTTAACTTAAAACTTTGTGGCACAAAACCCACTGGAAGTGCAACGTTGGATTGCTAAAAATACAACTACTTTTGGCAGCACAAAAGCCACAGGAAAAGCAGTAATGGGTAGGTCTCAAGACGATAACAAGCAGCCAACAGTAGTGATGGCCAAATGATGCCTCATGAAGCATTTTTCTTTATTTTCTGAGCCCACTAGATGGCACTTTTTGTTCAACAAAAGGTTGAAAGCACACTGAATTGCCATTGTTTGAGCCTCTCTCTTTAAACCATTAGTGCCATCTAGTGGGCTCAGAAAATGAAGAAAATGCTTCATGAGGCTTCATTTGGCCATCACAAGTAACGAGTTGCTATAAAACACTCACAATCAGTGGCACAAATTCCGCTAGAAAAGTGGTGACAGGTTGCTAAAAACACCCAGGTTTGGCGGCACAAAAGTATCTAAATGCACACGATAGGTGCCACAGGTTGCTAAAACACATCCACATTCTAGCACAAAGGCTGATAGAGACGCAGCAAAAGGTCGCCAAAAATCACCCACAATTGGCGGCACAAACGCAGCAAGAAAAGCAATGAGGGGTTGCTTAAACAATATACTTTTGGTGGCATAAAAGCTGCAGGAAAAACAGTGACAGAACACTAAAAGACAGATTCAGTGGCACAGCTGAAAAATCGTCAACTGTCAATCGTTTGCTGGCACAAACACCGCTGGAAAAGTGACGAGGGGTCACTAGTTTGGTGTCATAAATGCCACTGGACTTGTGGCAACTTGTCACTAACAACATCCAGTGTTGTGTGTTGGTCTTGAACAGTGGTCTGCATTGGTCTGCAGCTTGGCAGTGTCACGCCATCCAACATCCCACCGCCCCATGACCAATTGAGTCCATATAGCTTTCACTTATGCTGACAAGAAATAAACTCAGACTAAGTGGTAGACCAAGATTGAGTACTCCTAGTTAAGTTCTCTCTCCATGATAATACTTTTCTGTATCTACACAGTGAAAATTTGGGAGCGATTTCACAAGCAAGACCTTGATTCCTGCACACAAACAAAGATGGTGAACATAAAAAAAAAAAAGAAATAGCTGCTTCCCAGTCCAGCTGCCACCTCTGTTCTGATCCAGAACTGTAGAAACTACAACAATTTAGGATAGAGGATTCTTTACAGATTCTGGTTATTTATTTATGAGTATTATAATATGTGTTACATAAGTTGCTGTGAGTCTGGTCGTTCAGTTTATATCCTGTGTTGCAGTTTCCTTGAATCCTTCTGTTGCTTCACTGAAAGGCTTCCTTTAGCATAGTCATGATCATGGTCACGCATCATTGGTTACCGACAGCTGCCAGGTTTGCAGTTTTCCAGCCAAACATATTGTAAGTTTTGAATTCAATTAAAGCACATTTTGTCAGGAGGGTTCAGTGACTGCAGAAAAAGAACATTACAAATGTCCTGGACAGCATTCAGTATTGACACTGCAGTTAAATATCTGGCAACCTGAGCAGAGAGCCAGCAGTCATGCTGTACTGGCACAGTGTTACAGTGCTGGTGCTGGCTGCAAGCTAGAAGTAGATAAAGTTAGTGCTACTGAAAACTTTTATGAAAGAGCTATGAAGGACACATTGTCCATGTTAGTGAGACAGAGTGATATACAGTATAAAATATGAAAATGCATGAAATGGTACTGTAAATGTTTCCAACCATCACAAGTCGCCAGTCCTGTAGTTCTTAGAAACTTCACAGCCTTGGATATTGAAATACTTGTATATACAGAAGAGTGGAACAAATTCTTCCAAATAAACAGATTTATTTCAATAGTTGTCTGCACATTGACAAAGTGGATTCCAACAAAGAAAGCCAAGAAAATGAGTGGTCGATGACAAACCAGCATCCATTTCAAAGACTGTTAGTGTCTGTCAAGGCTTTCAGAAGTTGTAGCACCTCCTTATCTCCTTCCTTCCTTCCTTCCTTCCTTCATTCCTTCCAACCAATGAATCAACCAACCAGTTCATTCTATAGAATTCTATTAGATACAGTTCCAGTGAAATGTAATCCCATCATCTGTTCCTTCAATTTTAGCATGATAAAAAAATGTAAAGTGTAATAGCTGGATGCGTATGATTGATGGGGGCAGCCTAGTGCAGTGTCTTTATTCAGGCTATTCCCACAAATTCCTTATATGTTTTCCTATGAAAAGTAAAACACCCAAATTTTGTACATATCTCTATATTTGGAAAGGCTGCAATCACATGACCAATGCGCTGACGGTAGTAAACAAGAAGTCCCGTGTGCTTGTAGGGAGGCAGGTTGGGACGGTGGATGGGACATAAAAAAAAACAGACTTTCCCCTGGAGTCACGTGTTTGGATCCGTGTGAACTTTGAGTCATTTTAAGGGACATCCTCACCATTTCTGTTCCTAAATCTAACCACAGTAACTTTAATCGCCTAAACCTTATGCTGCATTCACATGGAATCAGGCAAACGGCAGACGGCAAACTGGATATCATGTTAGTGGACGAGAGAAGGACGGTAAAACTTGGGTGAGGCCGGCAGAGAATACCGTCCACAGCAACAGTAGATGGCAATGCTGTCCAAAGTTAAAATACTTTAACTTTTACCGTTCACCGGCCACGGAATACTCAACTCATGTGACGTAGTTCCAAAACAGAAAAGAAAACATGGCTGAACTCCACAACGAAAAGCTAGTGCTTTTGGTGCAGCAGCACCCAGATTATATAACCAAACTTTAAAAGCCTACCGTGATGCTTCCAAGAAGGCGTACATATGTACGCGATTAGCGCAGAGCTGGGTGGAGTACCAGGTACGTAATATGAATTGCGTTATGAATTGCTTTATTAGCTTAGCGAGCTATCTGGCTATCTGTAAAAACATTGCCATAGTAACAATCATGTGTCACGAGTCACATGTGGCTCATTTTGCCGTTGTGCCGTTCCGTAAGACTGCTTGTTTATTTCTCCCGTTCCGTCCAGCAGATGTCTCCCGTCTGCTGCCTGCCTGATTCCATGTGAATGTGGCATTACCTCCGTAACTTAACATTAATTATGTGACTGTATGTTAAAGACATAAAGTCATTCATGGGGTGCAGATTTGTAGGACTAACCAGACTAACTGTTACTTAACATGTTACTTTATTTAGGATTCTGCTGCTTTCTCCTTAGTCACGTGCCTGAAATTCCTCCTGACGTCAGGCTCAGAGAGGGTGATAGGTGGGAAAGGTGCACCCATCCATCCATTAACCTCTGCTTCATCTGTTTTTGCTTACTGGCTGCCAATGCCCTCAGAGCAAAAATAAAAGTTAGTGAGCACACTAGCTTTAGAATTGTAGTTCCACCTTCTTCCTGTAGTCCTTTTTTCCTCCTTGAATACTTCTTACATTGTAGGCTGCTGCTAATTGTCCATGTTACCAGACTTTAGACGTAAATATTTGGCTGCAGAGCATGAGTTCATGGAATCCTGGATGGTTCTGGTAACCCATGGTCTCTGGTTGTGGTACGACTTAACTGTAGTTTTGAACATCTGTTGTTTTACAGATTAAATCTACCACACACAGTGAATTCATCAGTGCCATCTGTAATGGATGCTCAACCTCAATGGGAGTAGCGATTCTGCTTGTAGCTGCCTCGAAGCAGCATTTAGCAGTGATCCAATGTGTTTATTCCTCTTGTGGCACAGTCCACATGGTGAGAAAAGTTAGACTTAACTGTGTTATGGTTAGTCTGATTGAAGTCTCCAGCAACAATGAGCGCAGCATCAACATTACCCATCTGTGAGCAGTTCAGGTCTTTGCAGAGATCCAACAGGGCAGCCTCGGTATTTGCGACAAATCAGCAACAGATCATGAGCGGTTCAAAAAGCGAAAACAGCTATGCACTAATGCTAAGTATTTTAAATTGTTGTTGAACATTTGCCGGTTCACACATTTAGTTAGCAAACAGCCATGAGACTGAACCAAAACAGTGATGCTGGGAGTCACCATAAGACTGAGAGGAAGTACAGAGTCTGGTGATAATACTCTCAAGGTTTATTACCATGGGTGTCACATTTCACATAGACTTCAAGTGGTCCTGTGAGCCACTGACAATACAATAGTATTGATTAAAGCCACTTCAAATGTGTACTAGGCAGGATTACAAAAAAATGTCTCTATTCTCAGTCATCACTTCTGACCTACTAGAAGTGTGGGGTGGTGTATTATCCCCAGAGACCCTACTGTCTTTACTCTTGTCCCATATTGCTGTATTGGGATATTTCTGGGCTGCAACTTTTGGGCAATGGTGTGTAATCAAGACTTTATAAAAAGGTGAAAATCACATGCGTGCCAGACTGTTTAGTTTAGTTAGGATCTCCGTTAGCTAACGTCCAAGCATCAGCTAGTCTTCCTGGGGTCCAACACTTCAATCATATGATATAACAAACAATTACAAACTAATGTTTGTAATTGTTTGTTTGTTCATTCAAACATCGAATTATATACAAAAAAGGGGGAAAAAGAATCACATTTCAAATGTTAGGAAATGAAATCTGCAAGCAAGACTTCATCAGTTACATAATTTCATTTCATTCACTGTTCATTCACGCAGTTTATTCCATTAAGTACCCTTTTAATGCTTTCTTGAAAGTGGCTCTGGTATATATTTTAATACAGTTCCATCCTGTAATGGTTCTGTAAATTACAGGAGGTTTGAGGAGATTTGTCCTTGGTCTAGGTGGTAATAGATACCTTGAACTGTCCTGTCCTGTCTGATTAAATAAAATACAGTGGTTTCCTTTTATTAAACACATTTTAAAAGTTCAGAAGACCGTATTGCAATATTTCCTCTCCACAAGAGTTTGCCATGTATCTGAGAAACACACTGCTCATTGAGCACGAAGAGCTAATCTTGCGGCTGTCTTGAGCAATGTGTTTACTTACGTCTTTCTTAGCCACTGATGACCAAACAACAGGACTGTACCCAAAGCATGACACAGCTAAGACTCGCATTACTTGTTTTAGGAACATTTCTTGGTCACAGCAATGCTCTTCCCCATTCTAGTTACAATATTATCCATGTGTTCAGTCCGCACAAGTCTCTCAGTCAGTTCAAAAGGAACTCTGGTGCGGTTGGTTTGTGGTGAGAAGGTGTTGCGACCTGGATGTGAAGCAACTGCAGTCACATGACACATTGTTTGGGTTAAACATGAGCATGTTACAGTCCTGGAGGATTATTAATGTGCACCTCCTCCTGTACTGCCTTAATATGCACATTCAGCACATCCAATGCATCAAAACATTGTTTTCTAGTTGGAGCCGTGCCTCGTTTTCAAACTGTATGCTTTGACTAAAATGAACAATGACAGCAATATAGTCCACGATGAGCAGCGCTAAAATCAACCTGCGTAGTTGTCCCTCCATTGTGACATTAGAAAGTGTCACATTTATCTTGCAAGTGTACTCTTCTTCAGCGTTTGCTTTACTTCCTGGATTTTTCCCACATGGAAATTCTGACCAATCAAGATCTGGTCCACTTGTAACTGCTGCCGTGAGAACACCAACCAACTCTCGGCAATTATGCAACTTTGGGACAAAATTAGTTCCTGATTCAGACCGAAGCATGATGACTGTAGGTCTGAAAGCACTCGAGGTTCATTGCTCAGAACATTACTGTAGCAGCACACATCAAAAAAACCCAACCCAATGTACACCTTTAAGTAGTGATGGCCAAATGAAGCCTCATGAAGCATTTTCTTTGTTTTCTGAGCCCACTAGATGGCGCTTTTTGTTCAACAAAAGGTTGAAAGCACACTGAATTGCTATTCTTTGAGCCTCTCTCTTTAAACCATGAGCGCCATCTAGTGGGCTCAGAAAATGAAGAAAATGCTTCATGAGGCCTCATTTGGCCATCACTACCTGTTGTTAGGAGAAAAAGTAAAGCCACTGCAGCAAATCACAGGTTATTTTTTGTGTATTGTTTTAGGTAGGTAAACAATCTCTCTGACACTGGTATTAGTAATCTAGCGCCATCTAGTGGGCTCAGAAAATAACAAATGCTTCATGAGGCTTCATTTGGCCATCACTACCTTTAAGGATACTCTATCACTCAATCAGATTTACTATGATTCAATTTGGACATGGCTTTGCATATCTGATTTTGATGTCATAATTTATGCTCTTGCCTGAATTTTTTGGGATAAAAACAGCACGAGATGCTAATATTTATATTGCAGCCTAGCCAAAATACATTAATTGGCAACATCTGAATTTGCCATCTTGAGGCTAAATGGTGATTAGTCCCAGAGTGATGGAGTTGCTGTGTATTGTAAGAGCTCTTGTCAGATTCAGGGTCACCTCAAGGCCATTCTTTCACTTCAACAGAGTTCATGGAAAGTGCACCTTGCATTTCCTACCCTTCTTTCATAGTGAAATTTGTGCTCTAATATCTCGCAGAACACGACACAGAAAAACATTTTGCTGAAGAATAAGGCATAAGCAGCAGAAATGACTGAGTGAGTCGCCGGATATCTGATCTTGTAGTATCTGCCTATGTTGGTTTAGACAGGAGAAATACCGAAAATTATCTTGATTCCGACTCCTGTTTCCTCCTGTTTCTCTCTGTGTCCAATCTCAGTGTGTCTGTCATCAAAGCAATGATCTGTTTAGGTTTCTGAAATGGCACAGCCTTGTTAATTTTCCTGCATTCTCAGCATGTTTTTCCGTGTGGGCGAGATGAGCTGGGCAGGCTGATGACAATAGAGAATGAGATGCAGGGAAACTCCGTCTGGCTCTGCAGGCAATGAGCTATTGGAGCCCTGCAGAGTTCAATCAATGGCATGTGTACGGCAATCTGTTCACAGTGTTTGTGCCCAAATACTGCTGCTACCACTCTGCAGACTTGTATTGTAATGTCAGGGGATCAGATATCAAGGTTTCTTACTTTTGAAGAGTTTTTCAAAACAACGATTTTGGTGTTTGACAAGATTGCTTGTGTCTTTGCAAACACCTGTGTGGGTGCGTTTGGGATATAGAGAGTTGGTTTGGTATTAAGGTGCTTTTCTATTAATTACTTCACTATGTTTCTTTCTGGCAAACATGCAGAGGAGAAGTTGAGTGGAGACAATAGAAGCTTCACAGCTCTATACAGCTTTTGTTATTCAGTGTATTAAAACCTTAACAACAGCCTTTAGAAAACATACATTCATTGTGGTACAGTAATTTATTTTCAATTAATACTTAATTATTAGCACTTGCTATTGTAGAGGACAATCAGCACAGAAATGCAATGAAGATGCAACTGCAGTTGCCACTCATCATGCATGATTTCCTAAGTGATTGTGGGTAGTTCTTATCTTTATCAAATATCCATCCGTCCATCCACCCTTTTTGTTTTTTACTGTGTTAAGCAATAAAGCCCAGATGTCCTTCTCCTGTCTTCTCCTCAGCCTTTATCCTTCAGCTTCTTCTGGGTGATCCCATGGCGCCAGATAGAATACGCAAACCTCGAAAGATAACGTACGCTAAGCACAATTTTGACCCAAATGGGTCACCTCAGACAAAATTTTGAATTGGGTTGAATTTCTGCCGAATCACGTTGCTGTTCGATGTGCAGTTGGAGGGGAGGGGATCATTATGCTTGTAAATTGCCTGAGCAGTCAACAAATCTGGCACTTAGGTGATCGTTTGAATTTCAGTGTTCCCCCACTCCCAAAAGTGGGGGAACACTTTTTTAAGCAGCACCCGAGCCGCTTCACTGCGCAACCCCGAATGGAATGGTTGTGACATCTAGTGTTGTCACAGTACCAAAATTGGGACCCATGGTACGATACCAGTGAAAGTATCACAGTTCTGAGTAGTATCAGGATACCACAGCAAAAATGAGGCAGATGACCCTTTTGTCATTTATAAAAAGATAAATCACTTTTCTATAATACATCAATGATATTTCAATGGAATAAATTACGTACTGACTTATTCATACTTCAAAAACAGCATCAATAAGTGATTAACATAGGGGGGATTGAAATAAAATAAATAAATGAAATAAGAATCAACCAGCCACCCTCCTCCCCTGACAAGTAAAGAACAGTCCCTAAAGTGCGGTGAGGTTTGTGGGCCGTTACCTGCCACAAAGAGAGAAATGTGAATGGCTCGTTTCTCCTCTGACACGTCACATACCTGTGTGCCGCCACGGCTCGGTTGTCCAGGTACTTCTGGGCAGTCATGACACCAACGAAAGAGGAAATTAGGCTACTGGACTGGAGTCGGACTTCTCTGTCGCCGGTAAGCCGTTATCTTGCACCGCGGAGCCGCCGTAGGCTAGTCGCAAATGCGAGTAAAATGCTCGCACGTAGAGCTCTGAGGAAAACAAATCACTGCCGACAAGTAAAAATAAATAAATAATAACTTTCACTGCTCAAAGATACTCACATGTCTGGAAAACAAACCACTACAGCAGCATGTTGAGTGCCAGGTGACCAGCGCACACCGTTATTGGACGGTGCGTGGACACTTACCCTCTTGCGATTGGACTTTGAACTTATCCCACAGTAGTGGTACGTGAGGCACCGTAGTACTACGGTACTCCACCCTGCAACACTAGTGACATCAGCCAATACTGTATGTAGTTTTTAGATGTGAAAAGTTCTAGACCCATGCAAATTAGTTCCGGAACGCACCAGGGCCTTTTCTGAAAAGATCCTGGTATGTGTTCCAGTACGTTCTGGCTCAAATTAAGCACTGGTCAGCTGTCTACTTATCAGTTTAACAGTCCAGTTTCTGTCAAGGTTTTTAAGGGTACATCCACAAGGGATTTATGTTGCACCCAAGACCAAAATCAGTTCTAACCCATTATCAGTTTAATGACAAAGAGCCTGCTTATGGTATTAACATGTGTCTTGGGTAATCCAATTACAAATGCAAATGTGTAAAAGACCACCAAGACGCATTGTGATCCGATCACTCAAGCCACTTGCTGAGGTGGTCTGGGACACAACGCTAATGCATCCAGATGCAACCCCAACAAAGACTGCGTCAATGCAGGATGTGATGGTTGTGTTGGTGATCATGTACTAATTAAGCAATATCACACTCGAGCTCGTGATGTTATACTATCGTCACGGCTGTGATTCGGTCATAGGCACGAGGCCGCAGGTCATAGGCACGAGTATAACATCACGAGCTCGAGTGTGATATTGCTTTTATACAATAGTTCAACAGTTAAATAAGCAAGGCCGATTAAGAAATGTTGAAAAATGAGGACAAAATAGATCATTTAAGCATTTTATTTGTCTTCCGCCAACAAAAATAGTTCCCTCAGGACTCCGCTGTCACCGTTGCTATGTAACGCAGACATGGTGCGCCAGGCACTTACTCTTTATACACATTTATCAGCACGTTTCCATTAATTGTGCAGCTGGTGAAATAAGTCTGTGGTGACTGCATGGTGGACTGTGGCTTCACAGGCACAGCCGACTCTGCCTTCTGATCTGACATTATGTTGCTTTTCTCCAAGTCATTGAGCTCCGCTGATGAAACACTGACAAACCTGGATGTGTGCTCAGATGGATTCAGCTTCTCCTCTCCCTCATCTTCCTCTGATGACCATTCATAGTTCAATTCAAAACTTATTCTAGGAAATAAATCCATATTTTTGGCTGTTTGACAGTGGATGAATTAATTAGCCTACAGGGCAACTGCTGACCTAACTGACACTAACCGTCAGTTTTGATTTGATTGTTGATTGCAATCAGCTGTGAGGCGGAGTGATACATACACAGTGAAATAACCGTGATGTTGTACTCCAATATCATCACGGTTTTACTGTCTCTCGACCAATCAGATTGCAGGGCCGGAACTAACTGTTGTATAAGGCTTCATAATTTACCCATTTTACAATGAGTTGGACGAAGTTTTGCGAGACCATCCATCATTTAACCTTATGGGAGGGGACATGTTGAATTCTGCTGACAGAGATATCTCCAGCTGTACTTACTCAACCACTAGTCTCTATATACAGACTCTACATTCAGTGAATCTAGAGTCTGTAGGCAAACCCTGGAGATCTTGCCTCTGGAAGAAGAGCGGAAGAGCCCTGGTTTCTGGTTGTAGGCTGTTTGTAGTCCGCGTGACATTGACCAATCACGTTTGAGCAGGCTGCAGTTGTTGCCAGGTTAAATGCTCCGTGAGGTGAGCTAACGAGGCGGAACATAATTGGCGTCACTGCAAACTCTGAATCCATCGCAGTGGTTCAACACGTTTACTTATATATAAACAGAAACAGAAATTCGCCTCCTCCGCCCAAATCAAACCGGAATGCCAAAAAATCGGGGGTCTGCCCCCAGAGGCTGTATCGCCATCTGCCAGAAGTCAGACGCCGAATACAGCTGATGGGTTCCGAGAATGCTCAACCACTAACATGACCTGCAAGTGTGCTAGTGAGCAGCTTGTGAGAGTGTGAATATACTACTTGTGCACAAGACCCTTTGACTTTCTAGAATAAGTGAGGTAGACAATAATAAATTCTGAACACAAGTGGTCAACTGGAGATGTTTGATAGACACGGGTGTGTACGTGTGTCTTGGCAGTTCACTTGTGTTTGGATCACAGAAATGCATCTTAATACCAGGTGTAAACACGCTCAAGGTGACGCTCAAGTGAGCCTGTGGTTTACTGCCTTTAGGATTTCTCTACCAAGGAAACTGTTTTTATATTCCTCCTGTGGGAGAAAGCAAACCACCCACAGTGTGTGCCAATTCACAGTCTCTCAAACCACTGAAGTTGGCCAGGAAAAAGAAAATCAGAAGACTGTTAATGTGACTAATCCTCATCTATTGAAATGATTATGGAGATTTTAATCCAAACCTAAATGAAATTTCAATTGAAAAACAATAATCCCAGCTCACTTTAACAGAGGTCTACATGAATGAGCTATTAATTAATGCTGTTGCACAGGCTCAATAATTGCAGCTTATTTTAGCACCTCTGTAGTCATTAGGCACAAAGGGGTCACTGAGCATCTGTGAAACTTTGGGACAGTCCAACAGCAGCTGTCAGACTGTACATATTACTGATTGAAAAATTGAGGTATGCAGTAACAAACTGCAATAAATCCCGGCGGTGTCTCAGAAGCATCAGAAAAACTGGGACATTTTGAATGGCTGTGATCCAACACGAGCTGAAGCAGTGTGGCAGAATGTTTTCTCAAGGAACACTGTTTTGGTAGACAGCAGGACAGGCAAGCGTGACTGGCTTTTGACCAGGGATGGAGACAGACATTTGGACCAGCAGTGGTTGATTTAAAAAACAAAGAGGACACCGGGTAAAACATTTTGTCGTTTATTTTGAAAAATGGAAACGTTAAATGGTGGCTCATTGGCTATAATTCTTACTGTTAAAATGATGGCACTCAAACACTGGCACACGGTCAACAAGAAAACTATAAATAAACACAATTGCCCTATTTTGGAAATGTTCCATCATTATTACAAAAAAAACCCAACAGAGATATTCTCATGTATATAATAAATGGGGAAAAAATAATATGAGGCTATTATATTTATCCATTAGAGACTGTTTACGGGCAAAGTCAGTCATTACTCATCGTTTTAGACATTTCACACTGTTCCAACTCTGTTGTCCTGCTTCTTCCATTAGCAGTGACAACACTGCCAGGGAACTGGATAATTCCTGGACGACTGATGGTTGTGCTTGTGAAACGGGGTACCGGGTAATACCTGGATGACTGCCACTTTTGCTTGTTACAGGGCAATGGATAATTCCTGGGCATCTCTAACAGAAGATGTGACAGGCATTGGTTTGTATTTATTTGTAAAGCCTTTAAATGGCAACTTGCCATCATGATGGCTTCTGTCTTAAATTGGTCCTTTAGTCAATACATGACTTGTTTAAGTGTTTGGCTAATGTTTGAGGACCCATATGCAAAAACTAAATATGGGAAAACTGCCTTTAGATTTTGTGCTTTGGAACATTTTACAAAACACATTAAAGGAGCTCTTTGTGAAACTGCGAGGGAGTGAGTTGTCTGAACACGGTTCTCAGATGAAGGTGGCTGAGCTGGTGTTACAACCCAATAGGAGTCTAGGGGTAAGGGAAGCAACATAAAACCAGACAACGGAAGTAGAATGAATAAGGCAAGCTGCCGTTTATTCGTTCACAACAATAAAATGAAAATGCAGGCTACACTTTGCCAGAAAAACGCCACACAAAAAGTGTTAGAAAAACACTGGCTATACAACACAACCTGGAAACAGGACCTGAGGAGAGGAGCCTCAGTGGTGAATTGTAACAAAAAAAACTACAGCCAAACAAACACTGGGAAGGGCTGCGGGTGACGGCAAATCATAAACCAATTAAAACAAAACTCTGACCTGTCACCAAAAGCACCCCAGCTAACTAACTTTAGCAGAAGGCCACCCAGAGGAACAAAACAAAAACATCCCTACCTGTCTGCTCTAAGACTTACCTGACAAAACAAAACACACTCGGACTGCCACCCATAAGTCTAGTGAGTTAACAAAGGTAAAGCCTACATGTGGGAGCAAAACGGTACGTGGCTAAGCTAAGAAACTAGATCGTAATGCCCCAGATTTCCCAGATACTCGCAGTACAACAGGATACAAACAGACAATGGTTACCAAGAGTCACAGCGAGGCGGACTGCTCAGGTTAAATCACAGCCGCCATTGCTGTAGACTCTCAGCAACTTTTAAAGGCTCCGGACGAGGGGCCGGTGAAGCGGTGATTGGTTGGAACCGATGACAACCAGGAGAGGGCCGGCCGACCTGCAGGCGAGGGAACACTGGGCAGCAGCACAGGAGGGCGGGCTGGAGGCGTGGTTCGCCGGGGACTCCCTCCAGGAAAGCAGACACTTGGTTACACACATAATTGATTGACAGATGCTGGCCGAATAACCCCCACAATGACGTGCACAGCACATTAAACACAGAAAATCAATGCACAAAGGTCTGAAGACGATAACAAGCAGCCAACGGTAGTGATGGCCAAATGAAGCCTCGTGAAGCATTTTCTTTATTTTCTGAGCCCACTAGATGGCGCTTTTTGTTCAACAAAAGGTTGAAAGCACACTGAATTGCCATTCTTTGAGCCTCTCTCTTTAAACCATGAGCGCCATCTAGTGGGCTCAGAAAATAAAAAAGCATGCTTCATGAGGCTTCATTTGGCCATCACTAGCTAACAGTGCTAACTTCATTAACAGTGTGCCACTCAAAGCTGGGTGTTTTTTGGCGACATCTGCAATCTTTTCCTAAACATAACCGAGTAGTTAACTGCTAACTGCCAACCCCCTCCTACCACTGTCTTTGTGCCAAACAAAGCCTGATGTTCTTTTGGCTACATCTGCAACATTTTCCCAACAATAACCAGCAGTTTTGTCATCTAAACCTAACTGCCAACCTCTTACATGTGCCGCCTCACCTGACTAATGTAAACCATGATCTTTTCCAAACCACAAACAACACTTTTGTTGCCTAAACCTAATCACCAAACTCTTATATGAGTCGCTTCGTTGCATTGACATCAACCACAGTCTTTTACTAACCATAAACAACAGTGTTGTTGCTGTAACCTAAACACCAATCCCTTCTTACCTCCGTGTTTTTGCCTTTCACAGCTGGGTGTTCTTTTACATCTGTGATCTTTTCCTAACCACAGCCAAGTAGTGTTGTTGTCTTTACCTCACCACTGACCCCTTACACAAGTTGCCTCGTGTGACTCACGTCAACCACAAGCTTTTCCAAATCATAACCAGCTAATTTTGTTGCCTAAACCCAACAGCCAACCCCTTCTTACCTCCGCATTTCTGCCACCCAAAGCCATATCTGCAATATTTTTTCTAACCATAATTAAATAGTTTTGTTGCCTTAACTTAACTGCTGACTCCTTCTTACTGTTGTCTCTATCTGCGTCAAGACACAAAGCAAAAGGCTGCCCCCGACATCATTCTAGTAACGCCCAGGGTGTCTGCTCAAGCAGCAAAACAAGACAAGTAGGAATAAAATCACGTTGACACACGACTGGACCAACTTGCCACAACAAACCACAGAGAAGCTCGGATCACAACACACATTCACGTAATGTGAGTTAATTCTCGGTTCAGGTTCCCATTATTCCACGATATTCACTAGTGCTCTCGACATAATTGAAAATGAGGGCATGGCCTCAGTGATTTCTTGAGACTGAAATGAAGGTTGAATGAAGAACTGCGGCACAATGAGCTGACTAACGCACACAATAGCTTCACCTAAAGGCCTTTGATAGATACATTGAAGGCAAACCTTTACAAAGGGTTTCATATGTTTCTCTATTTCCAGAGATGTAACAATACCTAACTTCAGTTCAATGATGCTGGCATGCAGTTTTTGTTTGTTGCACGACCCTTTGCTCAACTTACAACGGAACTCTCACAAATGATGGATCCAAATGGCATTAAAGACTTCCAGCTCTGACTGCTCCTTTATGTTAGAGTGCAGCGTTCTTCTTCATTTCATCCACTGACAAAAATGAGTTTCAATGCTGAATACCATATTTCACTGTTAACTGAATGAGAGATCTGCAGGCTTTCTCACAATATCCACATAAGCGTAAGAGTTCAAAAGGACAGTGTTTGTGCTTTTCTACAGATATACTTTTCTATAACAACACTTTTGTTAATCTGAAGGTTTTTTGGTTATAACCTTAACAGGGAAAGAAGGGATCCAATGAACAGCTGATCAAGGTTCTTTCAGTGTACTCACATGACAAGTCCATAGGCAGACTGGCTGTCAGATAGCCTATTTGTGGGAGAAAAGTTTTACAAATTGCAATGCAGTATCTGTGAATTATGAATATTGGAATACCCGGGTTCTAGTTTGGGCTCAGTTAAGCATGACTGCTAAAATTCCAAATCCATGTCATTACAAAGCCTGCATGAAATTATTCCTCAAGAAGCAGTCAAGAGTGCCGTGTAAATAGAAGGGAGAGGGTTAAGGGGAGAGAGAGAGGGAGAGGCTGACACACAATTTTCAAGGACATTCCTGAACAATTAACTTGCGGTTTTAGCTATCTACCCCATTAGTCTTGGGGGTTTGGAAACAGCCATTGATTTTGGATGTCAGCCACTCTCATTTTATGGAAATTGCACTAAATGGCAGGGAAACAAAAACAAATTGAATTTTCTGTGCTGTTACTTGTAATGTGAAATTAGATATGTGGCCATGTGTGACTGAACAAGCCAGCCACAGAGACAGAAGGAGCAATGGTGCAGTATGGGTAGGCCACACGCCATATACATTTTGTTAAGTGCTATTGCTAAAGAGAGGATGCATATGTGAGGTATAATAACAGGTAAGTGTGGGTGTGCAATTTAATTTCTCTCTTGGTATTTTACCGGTGTGGATTTTGCTAACACTACGCAGGTTTACTTATGAGGATGTATTTGTATTTAGAGGGTATATGAAGATGACATTTCATTTTGTATATTTTAAAGCTCTGCAATTGAAGCATTACATTTTTTCTCCAAGAAAAAGCCACTAAAACATCAGTTACTGTGACACACCGGTGCTTCCTCTTAATGCTGTACTGTTGATGTGTCTTTAACACTTTAACAACTGCCAGAGGTGGAACCAAGTCACTGTTTTACAAGTCACAAGTCTCAAATCTTTGTACAGAAGTGCCAAGTAAAGCCCCAAGTCAACACAGTCAAGTCCCAAGTTCTAAACTTGAAATTTGAAGCCCTGAAGAAGTCGTAATGCGCAATGGAGTGACAACGGAGTAATGATATGTTAAATTTACAAAATTCATGAATGCTTTATTAAAATTTGTATTAATTTGTTAAAAAAGTTTGATGAAATTTGTGTCATTGGCCAACATGTCTTTTTTTTGTAGATTCAAACAAAGGACATCTGGGAAATAAGGCGTCAACTTGCTGGGAATGAACAGCGTTAACGTCAGTTGATTCAGGAATTGAAGGACATGAATTGATTTGTGGCACACTTTAAATAACTTCACTTTTTAATGTTCGGGTTTGGGGAAAGGTAGCAATGGTTTTTAAGTCAAACAGCTCAAGTCCAAGCGAAGTATTAATTGGTAATGGGAAGTCACTGGTGTTCCAAATCCAAGTCCACCTGCAAGTATTTGACTTTATCATTTTGAATCTAAAGTTAGCAAATTTGTGACTCAAGACTTACTTGAGTCCAAGTCATGTGACTCGAGTCCACACCTCTGGTACCTGCACCCAGATAATAATCCTACTTCCACTAATGATGACTGCATGTTCTTTCATCAACAGGTGCAACAATGCAACCAGTCACCAGAATAAATGTTAGTATTGTATGTTTTTGCAAAACACAGATATGTCACATTTTTAAGTTTCATATTCAACCCTTTCATTAGTTTCACTTTTCAATTTTATATTGTGACAATGCTGTGATTAACGTTTGGTTAGGTTTAGGCACAAAACTCACGTGGTTAGGGTTGTTTGAGCTTAAAATATCAGTTTGGTTGCTACAAACACGGCTGAAAATGTCCCACTGTGGTTAAAAAATACCTGCTTTTGTCGTTTCTTAGTCTACAGCAGTGGTCTGCAGTGGTTTGCTGCTGGATAGCCGTCTCCCCGAGGTATCACACCACCCTTTATCCCTCTGGCCTGGTAAGACTAACCTCATGATGTGAGCTCTACATTCTGTTTCACTCTCAGTATCAGTTTGACATTGATGCCACCCCAAACACTTTCAGTGGGTGGGAGTACTCGCCCTGACAAACAAACTCATTCAGCCAATCAGCGTAACAAAACACCAGGGAACATCTTCATCACCAACATGGCCAGTTGATGAATCAAACTTTCACCAAGTAGCAAGTGCAGACAGAGTCTATTTCTGTAATAACTTCACTTAATACTGTGTTTACTCTGCTAACACTAGAGTTAATGCTTGTTGCTTCAGGGCCACTGTTACTGTTCTGCAAGCTGCAGCTTACATTTTACGTCATTAACTACAACACAGGCCCTGCTTACGTTAACAACTACAGAGCGGATCTCTGATTGGCCCGATTAGATTTTAATTTCTGGAAAGTGTTTGAGCTGGCACTGAATACAGAGAGCAAAACAGAATATCAAGCTCACATCATCTGGATGGTTCTTACCATCTACCATCCCTCCTCCTCTTGATGAGAAACTCGAACTCGGTCTCACTCGGAAGTCGTCGAAATCCGCCGCTTGGTCAGTGACTTCTGGTATCAGACACACACAAAAAAATTAGCCATCCTCCCACGTCGTCATGATTTGTGCCGATTTATTGCCGTTATTGTTTAACGGTGATCGGCAGCATCGGGGGAAACACGATGGGACAACACTGAAAGTTCAGGCGGCAGAAGTCTGAGCAGGGCAAATAAATCTGATTAAAACCCGTCTGGTCATCTGACTGCTGGTGTTTCTTGTCCCACCTGACTTCTTTTAAAAAAAGCTTGCCACATCTCATCCCAGCAAGCAGTGTAGCCAGTCGTAATGATACAGTATGAACTACAGTATGAACCCGGAAGTCAGTTTCATTTCAAAACAAACATGCTGGAGAAGCCAAACACCTACAGTCAGCGTGAAATCTTGCTTTTCTTTTCCACACTGGTGCTCATTTGCTTTTTAATGATGAGTAATTAAAGGTGATAGTTTAGTCTGCCACAAAGCCACAGCAGTTAGGAGCTTTACTCAGACCCACAGTGTGTAAAAGCAGGCATATTTGTGAGCACGTGTGTGTGTGTGTGTGTGTGTGTGTGTGGGCATGGATGTAATATTTACATGGGCCTGTCTTGCCAGACATGAGCAAGCCGAGCTGGTGATGTCAGTTTTTGCCCAGGGGCCTCCCGTCCCTCCTCAGACATTCAGCACTCTGACTGAGGCTGCGGGGAGCTCTGCCACTCACTGGCCCAATTCTGTCTCTCCATCTTCCTTTTCTCCTCTCGCCTGCCAGAATCTGCAATGCACGGATGAATATGCATCACTCCAAACACAGTCACACATACACATGACATGTACACACACACACACACACACACACACACACACACACACACACACAGATGTGAAGACAGAAAATATGATTTTAAAAAATTAGATAACCCTTTATATGTAATTGTAAAGAAATTGGGTGGTTTGAAAAGGGGACTGGAAAAGGTTATATTAAAAAACAAGTAAGACAAATGAATAAATGAGCATTAAATCCAAAAAGAAAGGAAAAGTTACCACATAAATGCTGATGACAATTTAAACATGTTGGGTAACGAATAAAGTCCTGTTGTATTTTCTTCATTTTCCCAACTTTAAGGAGCCACATTTGAGAAATAAAAGTGTGAATACATGTGGAAGATCAAATATGAAATATCAGGGATTTATTTTCCAGTTTTGTACACAGTGGTTGTGTTAGCCAAACAATTATTGCCACTTACCAGTTTCAATCAAGGATAAATCCAAATGTAATTTGCTATTTTAACACTTTAAAAAATTGCCGGTGGTGAAAAAACTTGATCCAGTTAATAATGTACAACGATGTGTGATCATGTGCCACGACATGACCAAAGTTCCACAGTTAGGTGGTGTCCAAACTGGAGCCAAGTCTATATCTAGGCAACTTGTGACTGGGTGACTTGTCGAGGTGAGTACTCAGATTAAACAAATATTTGGTATGGCTGATGTATTTTTAAGAGAGTGAGTATCATCCGAGTAAAATGTGTCAATATCTGGCGTGATGAAGGAAAATCCTCATTTGGGTAGATGTGTTCAATCCTCAGCCCATTCTCGTCAGCTCGTCAAATAGCGCAACTTTGTCAGTGATGTCAGTGTTACGGCGCAATTCCACTGGATGCGTGTCCGTTGCAGAACTGCTGCGCTGGTTATCCGCTGCGTGCTCTGCCGTCCATCAACACCCACCAGCTGCGTTTGGTGTGCAGAGCGGTGCAACTCCGCTGGACAGCAGGAGTCACGAGGACCCACAAGATCTCGTGAATTCACGCATAATCGCTTGATATAACAAGATGTAGTTTCTATAAACAGAACCACAAAACCAGAGGAGTAGTAGGAAGACATCTGGGTGCACCTCCATGATTAACATCTCCTCGTCCATGGTGTCAACGGGGTGAAATGACGTCTGAAAACCTCTGAGCTGTTGACTTCAGGCCTGCCTCCGCCCATTATGACGTTTCCAAGGTGTAGTGCAGGGAAATATGATCCGCCGTGAACACTGTGTATTTTATTTTGAAAATCAACCGGATGTTTTATTTTGTTTCTGTGCATGACTTCCTGCCCCGCACGATCTGCTCTGTGCTGAATTGCTGCGTTGTGCTCCGGCGTCCAGCAAAAATACAAGTCCTGCGTATCTGTTGCGGAGGGCTCCGGAGCACCGCAGCTGTGACGGAGCCAGAACGCAGCACAGCTGCAGCCGGTGGAAGCACACACATTGACTAGAATTGAAAGGTATCGGCTCCGCTGCTGTTCTGGAGCACAGACACAACCCACGCGCATCTGGTGGAATTTGGGGGTTAGACAGCGATGCATAGAGGCACCCTTTGCAGCAGTAGGATAAGCCCTGGGTGGCAGCAGTTTGCAACGCCACTGGCAAATACTGTTTATAAAGATGACAAAGTCTGTATAAGGAGGACAGGAGAGGTGTTGGATGGATCAAACAAACTCCGGACTTTCACTTGGGAGCCAGCTGTTTGTGTCCTGTGTCAATTATAAGCCAAATCATGATGTTCTCTCCTAGAACAAACCGCAGACTTTTGTTTCCTTGGTGTTTCACCTCTGTTGTAAGTTTACTTTGAAAACACAGGATCAGCAGGGGCCTGCTACACCTACTGGTAGGTTAAGAAGGCAGTTACCAGGCCATTGAATGGCTGCTGTAATTCTGTTAGGTTTCACTTTGCCAAAACAAGATGGTTACTTTTGGAAAATGACCATGGTTGGGCATGAACATTGATTTCAAATGGGACTCACACTCCTGGGTGAAGGTCCTGTGTTTGACCCATCCACCATCCCTCTTATCCACCCATCTGACTTATGTGCAGACTTTTTCGTACATGCGAGAGATAGTCCCATTAAAGCCCTTTCTGGCAGACAGTTTCATTTCATGGCCTGATAATGCCTTCCTCAATCTAACAGTAAGTGTGGCAGGCCCCCTACTAACCCATATCTATGATGCTTATCACGACAGATAAGGGACATTTAATGTCCTGATAACAGCCAAATTGGCTGACCAGTGATACGAGTCTATCAGCACAGTGCACAAAGCTTCATGGAGAGCAGGGTGCATCAAAGGTTCTGTGAAGCCTCTGGACACACAAATGACCAGTGTGTCTGTTGTTGACAGTAAAACTCTCTCACAGATTTATGATGCAAATTCCATTTATATTAATAACATCTTGGCTCAACTATGATCACACATCAGTCTCTGCAGTAGGCAGATGTAGTCATTTAAAATATTTGATTTTGTAAAAGCAGACACACACACAGGAGGTCCGACCTGTAATGTGACTTTAACAGTGCTGTTTTGGATCACCATTGCAAGACAGAATACAGTTGTATTTGTGTATGCAACACATAAATAATCTATTTTCTGTTTATCACAATGGCAAAAAAAGGCCGTCTTGAAATTTGTGCAGTCATGTCGGACACAGTGGCAGACTAGATGAACTACAGCCGTAGCCTAACAGGCAGCTTCTCATCAGCTGACTTGTTAACGTGGATGCTGAAGTTTCCAGTGGGAACTTAAATGCACCACAGATCAACAATCTCCAAGACAATCACAGAGTCGCACTGAAGCAAACTTTTTGAATCAAACGTGGAACTAAAGCATGCATAAGACAGCAGAATGATGCTTGTATATTATTATAAAAGATGAATGAGTGAAGAAGAGGAAATCATCTCCTCTTTAACATCTCCGACCAGAGGGAGAAACGTCTGCCAAATACCACATGTACGTGTAGTGCTACATTCACTTTCTGCTCAAACTGTAGTGAAAAACCAACAATTTCACACTGAAGTCATGATTTTAGTAGAAAATGAGTGTAAAATAATCTGCCAGGATATGGATCACTAACTACATCAGCTTTTACTGCCTCAGCTCCATTATTATGTGATGATAAGTGATGCAACCATTATTTTTCCCCCTGTTTTTAGAGAGTGGGATTAATGAAAGACAAGCTAAAAGTTGCTGTATTTGATTGATAAAACAAATATATATTGTATAACAGTTAGCTAATAACCTTGTATTAAGTGTCCTGATTTCTTTGCACATATTTGTAGTAAAAATATAATTAAATTGTAAGAAAGGGGTGTGGAAATGATCGTAGTAGTGTCACCACAGGCTCAGTCAAGTCAGTTTCATTTATATTCTGAGTCAGTTTGGGAAACTGCAAATTTGACTACAGTACAGTATCAACTAAGATTTGTCCTACAGTATTAGCCTTTTTTTATTGGCCTACAAATGTTTGCCCTGGGCCCTCTAAGAGGTTAATCAAACCGTGTGTGTGTCATCACTATGCTCAGAGATAAGCTGCTAAAGTAAAAGGTGAAACGATGCCTTTATTGTAATTTAAAAAAAAATGTCTTTGCCTATTAAAATGTCACACATCTGTCCTGACGCTGTCAAAATATGTAATTCCAGGCCAAAGTGTTGGACAGACAGATGGACCAGCATCAGCATCCATATGTCCCTGTGTTGATAAAAATCAATGGCTCTCAGCAATATTAGTTTCACTATTTATACAGTGAACACGCTGGAATAGTGAAGCCATGCAGACACATACACAGAGACAAGTGAGGAGAGAAAATCTGAATGCCTGCGATCAATCTTGCCCTTTATGGAGGAAAAAGCTTTGAGGAAAGTGTGTCAGCCTCAGTAACAGGGGTAGTGGGGTGTCCATACATCAGAGGCAGCTGTCAGCCGCTGTGTCAGTCAGCTGCAGTGTTAAGAATGATCCATCCATATGCAACCTTTCTTTGCCAGAAAGAAACGTCAGTCCGGCTTGGTGAGGCTTTTGTCAATGCTGCCATGCTAATAAAAGCCTGAAATAGCCTGTGAGTAAACAACAAAGACAGACTGTTAACATATTAAAGACAGATCCATAATCGACATCAGGTGAGAAGAAAGTAAGCTTTAGGTCGGGTGGTGATTTCTGACCAGGCTTTCTCCACATGTCCAGTTGGCTTTAAAACACACACTGGACATAATAATTCAGATTGCATTAATTTAATTAATCATTTTTTTGCGATGCTCAAATTTGCCTCAGAGCTTCGCAGCTGTGGCACTGATAAGCGTCCAGCAAAAAGTCTTGCTGGGCCCAGGGCCATCAAATTACCTGCTTTTTCTATCGTCTGCTGCCTCGCCCTGTGCTGTTGCTGAAGGTTGGCTGACTTATCTACAGACAAACCTACGTGCATCTGAAGGCTGTTTGAACATACTTGGTGTTTCTCAACGTAAAGGTTACCTCCTTGGTAGGACAAGTCCTTCCAGAGGTGAGGCAAGACTCCTTCCTAGTAATCTATGAACATACATTATAACAGGCTAGCAAGTGCCTAGATGTGCGTCATTAAGGTGAGACACATTCTGTCTACTTGCGGCAGTACGTTTCTCCCGAATTTACCAAAAAAGTTAGCATACCAACACGACGTGCAGTATTTCGCCTGTTCACTTAAGTCTGTCATGACCAGTATTGTTGTAAAGCTCTGAGTCTCCTGCACAATGCTGTGTAACCCAAATAAGGGCATTTCCTTTCTATCAGTAACCAATCGTGAAAGTGCAAAGGGGGATTTAAAGCTAATGACGAAACCTCATTGGCTACTGCTGGTTTCTGCTAACGTGACTCGCTCAGACTCATCAAGAGATGTGCTCTGACACGTCCAACTTTAGCTTGTCGCAAGATTTTTGGAAATCG
The DNA here is from genome assembly GCF_011397635.1 of Epinephelus fuscoguttatus. Taxonomy (NCBI): domain Eukaryota; kingdom Metazoa; phylum Chordata; class Actinopteri; order Perciformes; family Serranidae; genus Epinephelus; species Epinephelus fuscoguttatus. The sequence continues at coordinate 34,952,604 of NC_064772.1, read as the reverse complement.
AAGTTGCCTCCGCAAATGTCTCTGAGAGTGCCAAAGAAAAGACAACAGCAATTGCTCCTTGCTAGGGGGAAAATGGGAAACCAATCCAACAGAGAGAGGCCCCGTCTTCGGTTCTGGCAAATCATGCGCAAAGACCATACCCGCTGAGGATACACACATGCATCAATTAAAATTCTCTGAAGGAAGGACTCAGTCATTGGTAGAATTTGAATGATCCTTAAGATTGGAACAGTCCTGCGGCGGGATTTGATGATGTAACCTCCTTGAATTTTCAGACATTTAAGGATCCTTCCTTGACTTTGAGAAGAACCATTTGTTTTGGTTATCTGGACCATACTTGGAAGGCTCTCAAGGTGAAAATTTCTATGATGCCCGTGTCTATGATATATCATAGCCATACTTACAATACCTGATAATCTTATAGCTTATAGGACTATTTACCTATGTGTATATAAGTATAGAATAAAAAAAGACCACATCCCAGTTAATCTCACCTACATGAATCCTACATGCATAAAATATTAAAACTGTGTTTTCCAAAGCATGTTTACCACTATTATCTTAGTCAGTAACGTTCTTTCACAGAAAATCCTACAAGACAAGTCATCAGCTGAGTCTAGACCCAGAAGGAAGCAGACACGTCAGAAAATTGGCCTGAGATCCAGCTCTACAGTAAGGCACAGAGGGGTAGTGGTCTTTAACCTGCACACCGTGGTTGTGCCTCACTTGTGCAGCAACGAGTCCAAATCTCCACCATGTTTGGGCAAGTTAGGGCGATGTGATGTCGGCTTCTTTGTGGGACTTTGGGTTTTGGACTTGTCTTTTGTGCAAAAGCTTTTTTATACATATATTTACAGACTTTATGCATCTGGAGATTCATGTAAATGACACATAACTGGAACATGTTAACATATTCTCATGTGCGTTCTGAGAGCCTTGAGGGAATTTCTTCAAATTTGGCACAAACATCCACTTGGACTCAACAATAAACTGATTAGATTTTGGTGGTCGTGGGTCAAAAGTCAAAGTCACTCTTACCTTGTCTGTCTCATTTTGTTAGATCTCAGGAACAGCTCGACTGATTTTTTTTCCTCTCAAGTTTAGCACAAACGTTCACTTAGACTTAATGATAAACTGATAAGAATTTGGTGGTCAAAGGTCAGGGTCACATGTGACCTTGCATCTGTCTCATTTTCATCAAAGTATTATCTCAAGATCACCTTAAGAACATTTCTCCAAAGCTGGCACAAACGTCCACTTTGACTCCAATTTAAGTAATTTGAATTTGTTGTTCAAAGATCAAGGTCATTGTGACTCTGTCTGTGGCATTCTTGTGAACACAATATCTCAAGTGCACCTTAAAGGAATTTATTCAAATTTGGTACAGAGGTCCACTCAACAATGACCTGTTCAGAATTTGGTGATCAAAGGTCAAAGGTGAAGGTCACTGTGACCTCACAAAATATGCTCTTGGCCATAACTCAAGAATTAACCACTAATTATAACAAAACTTAGCACAAAAGTCTAACAGGATATAATGAGAAAGAGATGACATTTTATATCCAAAGTTCAGGTTCACTGTGACATCATAATGTTCTGCAAAAACACTTTTCTAGCCATCATTCAATGTCATATTTCAGGAACAGAGGGGGTCCGATACAGAATTAGATGCACTATTCTTGGGTAACCACCTTGAAACTGTGCTGATTTTATAGATCCCCTGTGCTGCGGGGGGAAGATGTGTGTGAAGCATCCATGTTTTCACAGACACAGATGTAAAGTGTAAGTGCAATTTGAGTGGTTTGTGGAGGCAGACAACCACGAGGCAGTAATTCGAGTTTTGTATTGCCATTTTTTTTTGCATTATACGTTTTTTCAAGCAATGTGAGACATATTTGAATTCATTTTCATTTCATCTTTTTATTTGTTTTATTTTTGTATTAAACAGTCCCTTGAGATGGAAATATCTTTCCCGAGGCAGACCTGGCCGAGACAGCACACCAGTTACAGTTAAATAGAAATAAAACACAACAGACAGAAAATATAATAACCAAACACGCAAGGAAGAGACTAAATCCAGCAGTTGCATGGTTACATGGATTTTTAACAAGGCTTTAAATGTTTCTAAGGGGACTAGATTATTAAAATGTATTATGCTCTGCAGATTATTCCGAGTCCAGGGAGCAAAGCAGGAGGTTCTTTTTTTTTCTCTCCAGATCTGTGCAAACCTTTGGAACCTGGTAACAAAACCACCTGCTGGAACGAAGCAGAAAACTGCTGGAGGTCTGCATTGGGAGATTACATATACATTATACGACCTTTAATATTGAGTTGTGGCATTTTTGCAAAGATATATATTCATATCGTGGATCCTTTTTCTTATGTTGGTGCAGGACTTTTTCTGCTTTAACTTTTGCCTTTTATTTTCAGGGTTGCACTGGTTAATTTCCTGATCATGTGGATTGCTATCTTTAGTTGATTGCCCTGACTTACGTTACAGTAGAAATAAATGTGAATCAGGTGACTGCTGTATTTTATTCTGACGAAGGCAGCCGGAATGTTGATCTTCATTAGCTGAAATAAAAGCATCAGAATTATGAGTATGCAGCTTTCCCATTGTTTTGTGATGCCTCTCTGTGAGCCAGCACCTCACTACAATATGATCATGTGCATTTTCTTTCAGTTTCTTAGACTCAAATCAAATCTGCTTTGGTGACACCACCTCCATGCAAATCATCCTATAAATGATGAAACAAAACATTTGACGCAACTAAGCAGACTAAATAACTTATTTTAATATTTATGATTCACTTAAGGACCGTAATCTTTCCCAATGTAATGATGGCTTTAGATTTAAGTGTTGTCACAGAGCACTGCAGCAGCAATATAATAAACCTTTTTGTGTTCCAGTCACAGCTTTGCTAAACAATGGCTGAATACACTGCTTTCACGTTACTCACACAAACAGATGCCTGTTCTTGTTAATACACATTAGAGTGACCTCCTCCTGCTCTTCCATTGGTCAGACCCACTCTATCCAAGCTCTCTCATTGGCTCGCATGATGACCAGTGCAGCCCAATCAGTGAGTTATGACAGAGCAGTTACTCTAGCTGCGATGACTCATATCATGGTGTGCTGAGTCTGTTTTTACAATGCAGTATTGCCTCTGACAATAGACTTGTGAACTGAAAGGGGTTATTTCAGGCATCCAGGACTTTATAAGTACAAGGCCCATTCATTTGCTGCATACAAAATGTTGTAGATAGCAACTGCATTGAAAAGAAACCTGGTTGTCTGATAAAAAGTAGAAGGTATATCACTGGAGTTCCATATATAACAACTCTGGGAGAGAAGTTATGTACGACCCCAAGGAACTTTCTTGTAAGACATCCAATCAGGAGTTTCAGTGCCTGGAGAGTCACCTTTCTACTATCATCCTACTTTCTGCACATAATACGAGTTCACTGTTCAGATTCTGGATCAATTTTGGATGATTTAAACAGCTATGCTACGGTATTTGTTTGTGATAACAGCAACAACATCCACATTAGTTAGTTAGCTGCATCTCTAAAGTACTGGTCACTGAGGCCCATTGGAGCTGTGGTATTTAGAGCCATTTTATTAGGGTTATTTATCAGACACAAAGGCAAATCATTAATAATCAATGAATCCCACACATATGCAAAAGTTTTTGGTTTTTTTTAGGGAAAGTAAAAACAACCTGTAATGTAGATGTAGAGAAAAAAAGAAGAAAAAAAAACAGAGCTGTGCAGGAACAGACTAACAGCTACACTCTTATATTGGTTTGATATGTAAGGGTGAACAGTGGTGCCTTTAGTGTGGAGTTTGCATGCTCTTCCCCTGTCAGTGTGGGTTTTTCTCTGGGTCCTTTGGATTCTTCCCACAGTCCAAAGACATGCTGGTTAGGTTGATTTTTGACTCTTAATTACCCATAGCTTTGGATGTAAGCATGAAGAGTCGTCTATCTATATGTGTCAGCCCGGTGATAGTCCAGCAACTAGTGATGTCCAAATGAAGCCTCATGAAGCATTTTCTTTATTTTCTGAGCCCACTAGATGGCGCTTTTTGTTCATCAAAAGGTTGAAATCACACTGAATTGCCATTCTTTGAGCCTCTCTCTTTAAACCATGAGCGCCATCTAGTGGGCTCAGAAAATAAAGAATATGCTTCATGAGGCTTCATTTGGCCATCACGACCAGCAGCGTGTCCAGGGTGTACCTTGCCTCTCAACCCAGTCTCACACTAAAGTCATTGAAATCAAGTGCGTGGTCAGTGACTTCATGTGTCAGAAACCTATGAAGACAACTGTCCTTTCATGATGGCATGATGCACGTGCGATCAGCATTGGCACCCAGCATCAGGGGGAAACACGGCAGGATGACAACGAAAGTAAAGGCGACGGAAGCTGAAGTAGGCTGAGTGGGAGGGGTGGCGGATGGGTCCAACAACCACTGACTTTCACCTGGGAGGTTGGTGTTTGCTTCCTGTATGATTATCAAACCAGATGCTGTTCTTTTTTCCTAAAATCAACCACATGTTTTAGTTGTTGAAGGAAAAAAACGTCAGTTGGCAATGTTGTACTGAGGTAGTGCATTTATTTCAAAAGAGACTGTGTGCAAACACAAAGCGGAAGTGTATTTTTAGAACAGACAATGCATGTAACAGGCAGAACTTGACACGGTGTCCCATAACGTCAACAACCAACACACTTGGACACTGTAAAGTCCATGTCCGCTTGTGACCCTTGACAAGATAAGCCGTTACAGAAATTAAATGAATTGTTATGAAACATGAACATGTTACTAACTCATACATACCCTACCTTAGCATACGTCCAAGTGCTTTCTCTATCAGGGCCAATGTGTTCAACTACAGCATCGTATTTTATCAGATTTCATACTAAATTCAAATGTAGTGAAGTAGAAATAGAAAGTGGCATAAGATGAAAATAAAATACCTTACTTGAGTAAATGAATTTACTTACTTATCACTATTTGGTCAATTATTTGCAACTGTATACTTCCACAGTATTCCACTTCTACTAAGAGGGTGCAGGGACTTTGCTGTAACCAAATTAACCTTTTATAACACTGTCACACAGTAACACACACTAACTGATTGAGGCACTCCCATGTTCAGCGAGGTACAACTGCTGTTTCTGTCAATGTTGCCTGTCTTTGAAGAGGGCAAAGGTAAGTTTCACTTTCTGTCCAGTTCCCCGTCAGAAGGGGCTGTTTGTAAAGTACTGAACATACAACCGGATAAATGAGACTTGGGTTGAACTGTCTGAGTTGAGTGAGAGTTTTTGGATGGATGTAATGATATGGTTTTGCTTTTGTTAAATGCAGACTGCTATGACTTCGGTTCATGAAAAATTTTCTCCATATTGAGATTCTTTGATGATCTATGGAGGCATGTGAGGAAAACAAAATTTTCTTCACAAATTCTTCGTAACATTGTGTGAGTTACTGATATACAAGTGGTCATTTGGGAGGTGAAGTGTTCCTTCATAAAGACTCCAACTAAATCTAAGTCTACTTTGTTGATTGTACTTCAGTACTGTTGCTAAAGTAAAATGCAAAAAAATATTAAACTGCAGTATTCATTGCATCATTCTCAATGACAAATACAAAATGTGTCAATAAGGCTCAATAAAAATTACTAATTACTTAATACACCCCTTGAACTATTCAAGGCTAGTTCCAAACTTGCTCCTGCCCCTGGCCCTTTTCTCTGCCAGAGGTCCATTTTGTTCCATGAAACTCCCCCTTGGCTTCCACTTGGAGTGTTGGCTGTGAGCCCCTGGCCAGCTGTGACAGATGCCTTTACTGCAGGGATAGATTATCCACCCCCACACTCCTGCCCTTGACCTCCTCACTCTGGCCAGGATCACAATTATCCCTCACCTCCTTACATTGCAGAAAGCAATCTAGTCAACACGCATTACAACATATATGCAGATTAATTACAAGTAGATTATGTAGGCTACAATCGGAGTATTTAGATGGACCCTGATGATCAGAATAACAGCCCAGTCAAACTAAAGATGCCTCATATAACCACCTCAAGCAGAACAGACTGGCTCAATCCAGACCGATCGTAAGGAACTTCCAGGTTGAGAGGAATGGTGTAAGCCTCTGATAATCCATTTAATATTAGCCCTTAATACCCATGTAAATGCTTTATGCAATCATCTCTCTCTGATTGGAATAAATATATTCTTCTAGTGCATGTTTGCCCCATGAGAGGGTAACATTAGGGGGTGGGTGCACTGCACACTGATCTGACAGATAATCTTTCATTAATTCCAAAAATATTTGGCATTCTGCTTGTGCTGCATTCTCATGTGAGTACTCTGATTAATACATGCATTTCTTGATTTTGAAGCCATATGTATCATTGTTGCCACAGGTTGAATTGTCAAGTCACTGGAGATAGCATTTGTCTGACACTACCAGTACCAGTACCCTGTATATGAGACGTTCAGGGTTCATCAGTAGATTGTAGTGTCTATTGTCTGCACGTGAGGTGTAATTTATGACAATGGAAAAAGCATTGTTTACACTGACACTACTTAGTAGTAAATAGTATTAACAGGAGGAACCACTTTTTCTCATTCCATAATTTATGTATTGAATGAATGGGATTTTCTCAATAAGGTAGGAAAGAAAAAAAACTACCTCTTCTTCTGTTTCTGGAATTTCTGGAAGATTAGATGCTTTCCTGTGGGGGAGCCACTTTGTGCAAGTCAAAAAAGTTAGACTCTGTTAACATGCTTTGGGGCATGTAAATGCACAACTAAGTGAATCACGTTATTTACCGTTCATGTAAACAGTTCCATTAGAATCTCTAATCGACTTGATTTCATTGAGATTGGAGAAACACTGTCCATCTAATGGCTAATGATGGCCACATGACTGTTACCCGACCAAGCTGGGCTCCAGTGTGCCTGTAGCGGTCTCTGTTCCTGCTCTGATGGTAATGAGAGAGGTGCACTCAACTCAAGCTCCAAATCTGACTAACCTGTTATCTGTTCCATGTCAATGTCAGACCGCTCTGGGGACTTCCATTAATACTACAAAGCTCTGCTCAATATCAGATCCCATTCCAAGAAGTCATTTTTAGTTAATCACCTTATTACTCCATGCAATCTGGATTCCATGCTTTTAACTGAAACGTGGTTAGATAACAGTGGCGGAGCAACAGTTCTCTTTGAGTCAGCCCTTCAAATTTCAATAGTATAAATGTTTTTCAAGCTGACAGGAAAGGTGGACACGGGGCTGCTTTATTCTAAAACTCATTCCGATAAAAGCGTCTATCACTTTTCCTTTGTCGTTTGCTCTAAGGCAGGTCACACATTTTCCAGACCTATAAAATACTTTGCAAACTTTGCTGAACTGCTGCTTGTTATCTTCCCTGATTTGACTTCTTATCCTTAGGATGTCAGTGGTGTAACGCAAGCCATGCATGTTCCTGTTTGTGAGCTCAAACTGCAGTTCATGAAGAATGAAATGGAAGCTGTGTATACATATGAATGTTTGGGTCATACAGAACATGTAATGAAACCCACATGTAATCCTTATTAATAATAGACACCCCAAGTGTGGACTCGAGTCACATGTCTTTAGACTTGACAAAATCAATCAATCAAATGGAAAATTGAAATGTATCTATTATGTAATGTAACTAAAACATGACAAAATCAAAGGATACTTGCAACTCAACTTGGACTTAAACACCGATGACTTGTGACCCTAACAGCAACCACAGTGTTGTCACAACTTTAAATCGAAAATTGAAATGCAACTAACGTAATGTAACTAAAACACGACAAAACTCAACCTGGACTTTAACTTCAATGACTTGACTTCACTTAAAACTAAAGCCTTTTGACTTGAAAATACTTGATACATTTCCGCAAGGCCAAAAATGAGTATGCTATTTTAAAAAATTGTACCATAAATCAATTAATTTCCCATCACTTCCTAAATCAACTAATGTTAACAATATTTATTCCCAGAAAGTCATCACGTAATATCCCTGATCCACTTTGTTTGAACCAATCCTACAGCGTCACGTTGCAGGAGGGAACCATGAAGTAATATTACGTTACTGAGTGCCATTCAGAAAAACAAAACAAAACACGTAAGACACTGATTTCTTGCAGACAAAAACTAATACTAGTCAGCAAAAACAAATTGCAGTATACAAAACGTGTAGGTCGAAACTTCAACAAACAAATACAATATTACTAGTTGTTGAAATGGCACCACATTTGATGAGGAGCTCATTATAACTTGTTAAGGACTTGAGACTCAAAGATTAGGATTTGGGACTTGGGACTTGCCTGTCTTAGGTTTGGGCATGACTGGGGACTTGAGGGCAAAGACTTGGGAATTAACAGAACCAGATATACAACATTCTCGGAACCCATCGGCTGTATTCGGCGTCTGACTTCCGGCAGATGGCGATACAGCCTCTGGGGGCAGACCCCTGATTTTTCTGGCATTCCGGTTTGATTTGGGCGGAGGAGGCGAATTTCCGTTTCCGACTTCCGTTTATATATAAGTAAATATGCTGAACCATTGCGATGGATTCAGAGTTTGCAGTGACGCCAATTATGTTCTACCTCGTTAGTTCACCGCATGGAGCGTTTAACCTGGCAACAACTGCAGCTGGCTCAAACGTGATTGGTCAATGTCATGCGGACTACAGAACAGTCTACAACCTGAAACCAGGGCTCTTCCGCTCTTCTTCCGGAGGCAAGATCTCCGGGGTTTGCCTACAGACTCTACATTCACTGAATGTATATAGAGACTAGATATACAATAACTTACCTATCAATTGTCCCATGCCTAATTTGAAACTTATCTACACTGCAGGAAAACGTAATCACATTTCCTTGTTGTGGCCATCAAACTTTCATTGATAACCCTGTCTAACCGACACAGTAACACCTGTTGCATTCGTTCAACATGTGCAGCTGACCTTCACAACACTCATTTAACAAAGTTGGATGCAGGTAGGACACTGGCTGGTGTCACCAGGATAGTTAAAACCTAGATTAGTATCACGTTACTGTCCCTTTATAAAAGTCAGTGGTTTTTGTTATGCTATGCCTCAGTGTGCAAAAAAATGCCAGCAGTGGCTTTTTTCCTTTTCTTTAATTGCTACATTCTTTTTTTTTAATCCTTTGTTATTCAGTCCTGAGGAGTTCAGGAGTGAAACTAAGGTTACGGTGTGTTAACTATAAGTTTGTAAGAGGAAGTTTAACACTAAGCAACAAGACGTCATCAAGGATCTGCAGCTTCGCCATACAGCCCCCGGACATACATCTGTAAACATATGATTTCCCTCTAAGTAGGTAGTTGCAGCTCAACAGAGTGTGCCAGTAAACCTGGAACTCCGTTAGCGCTTTTAGCACTTCCGGTTCTCTCGTCTAAAAGTCAATACATTTTTTGAATGGGATTTTTGGTAAAATGCCTCAAATAACGTCTGTGGTTAACAAAACGAGTTTCAGGTTTTGTTCTACGACATAAAACACGTCGGTAAATACTCTACTTGTGAATTTTGAAGCTTTTACGTGTCGTAAAAAAGGCGGTTGCTAACAAGTTGCTCAATACGACTACAAACCCTGTCGGGGACATTAAACGTCATCACCCTCGAACAGGCGAGAGTGCTGGCAGTCCGCCATTACAGCTTCTTATTTAGCTTAAACAGTCCGATTTCCCCATTATACAATGTTTTTAAAATAAAGCAGCCGAAATCAGTTGAAAGTTTAGTGGTGGTGACGTCAAGAGTCATGTGACCGTGGAGTAGTCGTGTAGTCCGTTAAAGCCTGACGTTAGCTTTTTACTTCTGGCGATCGCATTTAAGCTTCAAATGCGGTATGAAAGGTGTTCATATGTGAAGATTATCTCGCTGAACAAAACCTGTAAGTATCATAAACTTGTGTTAGCCACAGAGCTTATTTTCTGACACAATCCAAAACGCAATGCAAAAATCACATTCACTTTCTCTTCCGGGAACCAGCGCGATGCTAAACTTCCGGGTTTTGACGTCAGCCCTGGCACACTCTATATCTTACCATGCAAACGTCATTAACAAACATCAATTAGAGATGGGCGCTGTACTTTTATCAAACCCAGTCAGGATGGTCTTGAAGAGGATCAAATTAATTCATGAATATGTGATAACCGTGTTTCTGTGCACTACGAGGTATGTGCAGTTGCTTATCGGGTAATGGGCTGTGTGTGATTTGGTCAATAATACTGGTGGGAATCACAGATTAACTGACACTTTAATGATACCTTGTCCTTGACAAAGATGGTACGATGATACAGCCATTCTGTGATACTTAATACATTGCAAGACAACATGATGTCAGTGCAACCGAAAAAGAAAAAATACCCCATACAAGGATCAGGAATTATGGATTCATTACCTGTGTTGTGTCTGACAGAGTTTAATAACCAGTATGAAAAGTGCGCAGTCCGCTTAGTGCCTCTTTAACACACACACAAAAACACACACACAAAGACTGCCACTTATCCATGTCCACGTTTGCCATCATTCCGATGTAAATTAGCCATGAGGGAGCTCTGGTGCTTTTGAACGTTCGCTCGAGGAGGTCAGCAGTGCAGATTTCCTCTTCTTTGGTGTGTCTGCAGAGAAAGGATCATCCCCATTCTCACTGGTGTCAAACCATTAGCAGGACTCTGCTCAGTGCTTCCTTCCTTGTCAGTAGTGCTCTCTTAAGAATCACTCTCCATTTCCAAGTCTGTATCCTGCTGTACGAAATGGAACAGCAGCAGACCTTTTATATTATTGTTATTTTTCCTAAGTTCACATTAATTTAACGTATCACTCTTTGCATATGGATTGGATATATAATATGCAGGATGTCTATTAGCAGTCTGATGCTTTAAAAGGTACATCAAAAACTGAAACTAAAAATTCAGATGACATACTACTGTTTGTGTTTACAAGATGTAATTACCTTCAAAGCAGCAGCCTTTGACACAACTTTGGCATACGCCTCCTGCATATCTTGTGTCGATAGCAGAGATTTAAAGCTGGGGTCTTAGATGAGATGTACAGGTAGTTTGTTCTCCTGGGGAGTCATATCTCTCTGACAGGTCTTGATGGATGGTGCTCTTTATCTCCCTGACAAGAGGGGAATCCTGAATGGTGCCGACTGAAGTTAGGCACGACGCGGGGCAATGACGGAAATTGTTGGGCTCTTCTCCTTACATGTGACATAAGTCGCTACCATCAGCAGCTTGAGGGCTTGCAGGACTTCTCTGGCATTTGAAGCAGCTGGAAACTCAGCATGACTTGCTAAAACACAGTCAATTTTGTTTCAGTCTCTCACTCAGCTACCAATTAGTTTTCTACCAAAAAGTTTTCCCGTCTTGTTGTTTCATTCATCCCCAGAACAAACACATGTGCGAGCCAGGTAAGCGTCTTTACGACAATACGCGCTAGAGCTCATGGGAAATGTAGGCTTCATTCCGGCAAAACATTACCGCTTTTGTCCACAGGGTCGCCAAAATCAACTCAAAAGTTCCTTGTAGGGGCTTTAACCTTCTAGTTGTGAACCAACCAAGGGGGCTGGGCCCTTACGAATACTGCAAACCAAGAGATAAACATGTTATTCTGCAGTATTTTCATTATTTTATCCTGATGTTTATCACCTTTCCCCTGTGTAAACAGTTAAAACAGTGAATATATCAAGTGAAAACAGCATTTGTGTTGTGCCCCAGGAGATCCCAGTCCCCTTGCAGCCATACAGCCCTGACCTTGTGGTTTAACACCCTGCAGTTGCTTACTTTGCAGCAGCAGTGCCATGGGAAGGCAGCAGATGAAGCATATGAAAGGAAGAAGCTCGTATATACTAAGCACCCAAGGTGGAACAACAAAGTTGGAAGGCCACAGTGACCCTGGGGATGTTGGGAGTTGGAGTTATGGCCATTAGTCCATTCAGAAAGAAAGAGATCGGTCAGGGTTTACATGTAATGCAGCTTCCAGAGAATGTGTAGTTATACCCAGGAGACTTTAGTATGGGTACAGAAAGTATAGAAATTTCAACGCATGAATAAAATATAAGTTTATGCTCAGTACAGCATGACACTGGCTATGGGAACAGGAGAGGGTGGTATCATAGGGTGTGAATATGGCCCTACACTAAAGAGAGGGATGACACAATAAGTAACACAACATACAGATGTTTGTTTTAATATTTCAAAGATCTAGCGTTGATCCTGTGGTTAGAAATAAATGGACAGAGGGTAAGACCTCTATAAAACTGCAGACCATCCAGAGATCCTCCCTTGGGTGGTTAAGACTCGAGTGGAATATGTACTAAAAAATACAAACAAACAGAGAAGACAATGGTGACTGAAGCAACTCTAACCAGGCCCATGTGTTGAGTCCACTGTGACAGCAGAGAAATAAAGGTCTTGTTCACATCCAACAGTGTCAATTGACTTATATTTGTAAAACCATGTCAATGTTTCCAGCTACGTTAACGTAGGCGTGCACGTTTCCAGTCACCTCTTTCAGCTCTGTTATATTTCAGCCAAATTTTGCCAAATTTATGCTCTTTTGTCTTTAGCAAGTGTTTTTTGTGGTTGGCACTGGATAGTGGTGGCTTGTGGCTCGGAGTCGCTCATCAGGATGAGGAAATCAACTCACCAGTCTAACTCTTCCCCTGCAGACTGAGCTGGCTGTCCAGGTCGAGGTTTTCAAATGTTACCATCAGTAAAAATTGAGGAAAAGATGGAGAAGATGGGCAGCAGCTACATCCTGACCACATGGACAAGCAAGACCATCTCTATGTCCATATCTGTATTCACTAACAGGACCACACCAAATGTACGGTATAAAAATATAAGAAGCAGATAGAATCACATTTCACTGGAGTTGTACCTCATATAATTTCTTGTGACCAAAAAAAAAAAAAAAGAGCTCTTTCTGACACAGCGCAGTGGGAAATTTGAAAATGACAAATCACAGTCTGAAAGTTATTACCAGTGACTTTACCAATCTGCTTTTGAACCGAGCGTATAACTTTTTTATGTTGTTTTCGTTATTTCATTTACCATGAAGTTCACTAAACCAGATTTCCATATGTGTACTTACACTATCACATTGGCCCCTTTTACACTGCCAGATTTTCAGCGAATGTTGGGCCATTTTGCTGGCAAGCTGCGAGCGTTTAGACACACAGAGCCGGATTGACGAGTTGATCCGAGGTGCCCAATTTTCCGCCTCGTAGGGTAGACATATTGGTGGAACCCTTTTGGTTTAAAAAGAACGAGGCGCCCTTCCACCACGGGAGGAGCTGTTGCATGAGCCACTAGTAAGCTAATAGTAGCAAGAGGGAAACACAAACCTGACAGACACTGTAAAGATGAGCAACTGGAGAGACAAGGAATTTCGTGCCCTTCTTGTCCTCGCAAACGAAGAGGCCATTAACCGTCAGATGACGGGGACGGTGAAGGATGGGCCGCTTCCCTCCCACTTCACTGTTTATGTCACACACTGAGCTACACGTTTTGTTACTTGCTCACGCCCCCCATTGCCCCAAAAAAGGCACATTCTGTATAAACAAAAGTAGGTAGGCGGCATTTTGCTGCACTCCCCGATTTTGTTTTTATACTGCCAATGCTGAAAAAAGACTGATTGGGCTTTCCTGCTAATTTGAACAATTCCTATTTAAAAATGGCTACTGTGTGCTAAACTGTTGACATGATGGTGACATGGCATTGATTTATTCTATCTGCAACAAGTAATCAATAGAAGTTTACCACTCATAGGTCATCGTTTGAGAGGACAACTCATTGTGCCCCTGTGGCTCCTCAGTAAATTTAAGGGGAACTCTAACCACTTTGAACATCCAAGTCTCTTTACAGGTAATGGGGAGTACTATGGCACATGTGAAAAAAAGTTGTAAGAAGCCTTTTGTGGCTCCAAAGGGAGCTGTGTGAAGTCTGTCTACTTTCTTCCATTTTACATGTGTGACTACAGTGACAGTGTGTTCTGAACGCTGCCAAAATGCAGGTGGCCCACTCTCAATGCTGTGCCTGACAACATTCTGTGCAGACATACTGCTTTTGCTATGCTGGCTGTATGGATATTGTGAAAGGCTAGTGGTAATGTAGGCTCTGGATTCTGACAAAAAATAAGAATGTCTAAGAAAAATAATTAATTTTTAACTTTGTATCATGAGACTGACAGTGTTATGGAAGTCCAGTGCTAAGTCGGTGCAGTGCTCTTTTAAAGTATGTCTGAAAGTGTCAAGATGTTCTTTCTCACTGTGTTGAGTGAATTTATTCTCCACAAGAAATCTTAACTCAAGGGTCAAGGCAGGACATTGTTGACAAATAATCACCTCATACTCACTAAAATGATTGACAAATGTGTCTTTTTTGACTTGTTTACTGCCTTTGTTCATCTAGCTTCAACTATTTTCATTTCTGTACCGCGTTTCTCGATCAGCATTCCTTGAAATGTCAGTTATTTTATTCTTTTAAAAGAGCATACAATAACCCTGAGCATTCGGTGCAGTTTATGAATAGCCACTTTTGTGCAGGTCGCATCTGCTACATCAACAGTGCTGTGTTTATTGTATACACCTGTTCTTTGGCTCTCTGCTGTGAAGTAGTCCTTTTTGTCCTTATGAAAGATACTGTTATGTATGATAAATTGAGTCTACACAGTCTGCTGCTTTAATACCTAAAAAATTCCATTAAATCACATTTCTTACTCTGTATTTATTGTGGTAAACAATGAAATCAAGGTGTAAACAAAAGCCTCCTTATTTACGATTATCTAAAAATGATGAAAATGGAAAGCTAAGGAGTCTGCTGCATCACTGGCATTAATTAATACATGAGAGAAACAGAAATTTGATATACAGTCTAAAGTCTCTTTCACGTCTGCTCTGTTTTTCTTCTATTTTTCTTTCCAGAAGAGTAGAAATTCAATCAGATAATAACAAAAGAACCACATGCACAAAACCTTAAGGTCTACATGGTCAGGTTTGCATTAGAAACAACATGACATTTAATAATTAAGTATCAAATAGGATGCATCATTTTGTGTGTTTCATGAACTGTTTAACAGAAAATGTGGATTTCCTCCTGAGTAAAGTTCACTTTTATCACAACTCTCTATTCATATCAGCCAGACTCAGATTTCCATCTGAGCTATGTTAATGGCTTTAGGTAAAGATGCAAGCACTAAGCTCAACAAATGCCTGTACACAACCATTTATTTATTTGTTTATTGGAAAAAGAACACATTTCTTTAAGTGCATTAGTCAAACTTTACCATTTGAAAATAATTACAGGCATGATTCTGCTAAACCATGCCATCTTGTTGTCTGAGGGCCCAGCTGCATGAGGTGGGGCACCATGTGCACAAAGTTTTCTTGCCTGTAGGGCAGCCCATAAAGCACTGCATCACATGGATCTCCTTTGTTACCACAGGTGGTTTGATAGAATGTGTTTCCAGAAATTTCTGGCATTTGATGCATGAGGATACAGTAGAGCAGAGATTCCTGGGATACTTTATTGATGTTGAGTCGAAAGAATTTCAGTGTTCTCTGAATCTACTGGCGCCCGTGTCCTGAGTACAGACCCTGAAGGCACAAGGACTTAACCAGGTGGAAGGAGAGACTAGCAAGCCAAACAAGCAAACAAGGACATGTACAACAATTCCACTATGCATGCATTTACACAAAGCTGTGTCCAGCTACGAGCAGAAGAGGCGGGTTGTTTACTGCTACATTACAAGCCACATAGTCACAAGCATAAATAAAGTGAATAAATAGCATAGGCAAAGACTTTGGGATGGACACAGAGTACATGGCCTTGTAAATATTTAGAACATGTGTCAATGAAAACATGAAAGTAGCAGAAAAGCTGTATTTAAAAAAAAAACCAAAACACTAGATGTCAACACATGGAAACAACAACGCCTCCAGGAAAATAGAGGGACAGTTTGCAACCTCCAATGCCATGGTTAGTGATGGCCAAATGAAGCCTCATGAAGCATTTATGAGCCCACTAGATGGCGCTTTTTGTCCAGCAAAAGGTTGAAATCACACTGAATTGCCATTCTTTGAGCCTCTCTCTTTAAACCATGAGCGCCATCTAGTGGGCTCAGAAAATAAAGAATATGCTTCATGAGGCTTCATTTGGCCATCACTAGTTAGAGCTAGCTGCTGCTACAGGAGTCCGGAGGGAGGACTGGAGTAAACACAACAGAGGCTGCTCTAATACAGCCACAAATTAGAGAGAGATTAAGATAAACCAAAAGACAGAATTCTAGTCTGTAAATTACAATGGAGTATTAGAGCCACTGTTAGAAAACAGTAATTAACTGATATACAGCATGAAAAGTTTGAATTGCATTATGGCAGCTTTCCTCTGACCTGTGTGCACTATAGTTCTGTTTTACTGTCTCTGTGTCTTCATTTGTAGACACCTTTGCTCTGTTTCCGACTGTCTCTAGATGTAAACATTTCAAAATGGACAAACACTCAATTTCCTGCACTCTTTTTTTAAGCACCAATTTGAGCCATTTCATTCATTTATGGTGGAAATGTCTGTCATTTAACAAAGTGTAGATCACAGTTGTTCCCCTCAGCTCTTCAGTGGAAAGCAATCACAGCAGCTATAAACTATATAAAATAATGGACAGCTACTGTTACGTCCCACAGTGGTTCACAGACTCCCATTTTGCAGCTTCATGTTCGGCATTTTGTCTGTCACCATCTTGTTGTCATGGAGCCAGAATTGACCATATTTGGATGACAGGGTAGAGCTGTGAAAGAGTGAGTGGTAGACTTAAAGACTGTGGTGACACCTCGTAGACAGCCTGTCACTTAGGTGACCACACCTAGTGATGGCCAAATGAAGCCTCATGAAGCATTTTCTTTATTTTCTGAGCCCACTAGATGGCGCTCATGGTTTAAAGAGAGAGGCTCAAAGAATGGGAATTCAGTGTGCTTTCAACCTTTTGTTGAACAAAAAGCGCCATCTAGTGGGCTCAGAAAATAAAGAAAATGCTTCATGAGGCTTCATTTGGCCATCACTAGCCACACCTTTAAATGTGCATAACTTTAAGTCCTAGCAAATGTAAACAGGTAAGTTTTATAACAATTCACGCCCTGTACAGTTGCCATGAATGGGGGAAGTAGCTAGAGATACCAAAAACATTTTTATACCAGGCTGTAAACAGGTTTTTTTCTGCTGTAAACATGGCAGTCTATAAGGACTGACTCTGAGCCAGCCTCAAGTGGCCATTCAAGGAAATGCAATTTTTGGCACTCCTGCATTGGCTCCATTTCTTAGCCATGGTTGCCGCTTAGCAGAGACACCAGTCAGAGAATGCACATAGTTGACAGTGCCGCCTCTCACATGCACTTAGAGCAAACAGCAAAGCCAATCCTAAGCCACTCTGTAGCAAGTAGTGAGGCAGCCTGAGGAATTGTATTGCACTGCAACTGATCGATCAATTTTATTTACTAAATGTAACAAACCAAAACTAATCAAAGCAACAAAGTAAACTTGACATACTATCAAATTCCATAAAAAAGTATAACAATAATGAATACCAGCAGAGAAGTACTCCTCCATCAGAAGACCAGGCAGCTGGGCCGGGCCTGTCCCAGTACCCACTCTTCCCCTAGAAATGCCCACTTGTACTTGGTTGTGCGTGTTCACGTTTAGGCTAGTGGTGTCCCAAAACAGAATTGAGGTAGTGGAAGTGGTTTCCAACACTTAACACCCGCCCTAGATTCCAAGGGAGCCCTGACCCACACTTTCAACGAAGTGGAAGATGAAATTTCTCAGAACACCTTGCGAAGTCAGCAACTTCGGCAAGTTTTGGAACGGAATGTAGGCTATAGAGACAACAGACGGTTGGACTAGCGTAAACTCATCAGCAACTCGGTTGAACACAGCGTCAAAATATTTAAACAAATCGACTTACCCGAACAAAATTGATCAGAACTAGAAGATGTCGTAGCTGCCTCCTGTTTTCAGCATTTCTTCTCCGTTGATTCATCAGACGGAGAAGAATAAACATAGCACACACCACAACACAAAGTGCTGGAGCCGCATTTTCAAACCTGAATGACTACCGGTATCTTGCGTCGCTACTATGCGTGACGTATGCCTGCATGTTGGCCACGCCGATTTGCATGAAGTGGTGTCTCATTTCTCAGGGAAAGATCTCTACCCTAATATCTCTCACTTCCCTCATCAAGGGTTATCTTGCAAACAAGGGCACTTAATACTAAGTGGAAGATTTAAGGGGTAGAAATGGGATTGGGACGAATCATAGGAGCAGTGAGGTAGTTCTCCATCAGAAGACCAGGCAGCCATTCAAAGTCAAATCTTCTGAGTTTGGTACCTTGGAAGGTTATGAATCAACCTTAAGGTATGAATCTTTCCATTCAGAATGTATGACTGTCTTCTATAAATGACTCTTGTCTCAAATGTGTGTTTCTCTCTCTTAATGCCAACTGTGAAATGACCAAAAATCTACTTCCCGACATATACCTCTGATGACACCACAGGGATCTTACTGCTGTATTCTGATCTGTTCATTTTAGACCTCACTGACACAACTTTGAATTCAGCAGATAACAATCTGAAAAACATGTTTTCATTCAAACAATCTACAAGTTTTGTCCTCTCAAACAAAATTTTCTCCCGTGCACCTTATAGGTTTTTACATACTATTAAGACACTATTTATGCGGTCAAAACAGTGCCAACACCAGAAACTGTCTGTGTGTGTGATGAATGAAAAGGAAATTATTAATAGGCATTTTGAAATAGTATTATTGCAACATTTGTATTCCTGGGCACTATTTCCAAATAGTTTATCATGTCAAGCACATATATTATCCCAATAACATTCCATGGGACGACTAATTTGTTACCCGAGCATGGAAATTCCTCTTCCCAGGGGACATTGTGTCTGGATTTGGTTTTCGTTGTCTGCTTCTAGTATTCATTCAGTTCATTTTTTTGTATGCACACTCACTCTTTGGAGTATAGACTCTAGCTTGGGGTTAGTACTGGGCACAGTTAAAGTGGTAAATATCCTGGTTGAGATTTAGTGTCAGTGGGGTCCCACAACAGGTCACCAGATGGTCAATCCCATCCCCACCGTAGATGAGCTCAATGAGGGTGGTGTCTCCCGCTAGCTTGACAGACGGGTTGCCCTTTTTTTCCAGGTGAGAGCAACAGCTCCTCAAAATGTCTGTGCATGTCCCTCAATCCAAACACTGTGGATGACACTGTGGATCAGAATCATTTAGGGGAAGTCAACACACAGGAAAGGATTTATGCGAATCCCTGGAACAAATTTTGAGCAATAGACAAGAGCACAGGAAGAGTTGCAAAGGTTGTAAAACAGGAAGCACATCATATTGCCGTTTTGTTAATTGAATGCCACGAGTACAAAATAAATGGATTGGGTAAGGATGACTCGGGGGCAGTTTGACAACCTGCTGTCTATTGTTGGGCCCAGCATAACAAAAATGAATACTAACTGAAGGAAGGCCATTGGTCCTGCCAAGCGGCTGAGCACCTCCAGTTTCTCCTCTATTGTTTACCAACAGTTGTTGTGACCGCCACAGAGGACCCCCCTCTCAAATCATCCGATTGGACAATGGGGAAAAAAACACAGATGATTCTGGGAGCTTTTTTTCAACTCGAGGAGTTAACAACCCTCCCGCAAAAATGCCAGACTCCAAGAGTGCAGAAAAGCAAGATGAGTAGCAATGCAAAAGCAGCGATCACAAAGCTTAACTTTCATTTAAAACAATTACAAAAAGTCGCCTCCAGCTGCAAAAACTCTTTCTGTGTGATCGGAGCCAAAGTCGCCAGGAGCCAGTTGAATGAGCTTGAATGAGTCATTTTAAACTTAGCCTTTAGTTAAAATGTTAACTGTTTACTCAGTGGAGTTAACATCACTAAATTAAAACCACAAAAAAAGGTTTTCACATAGAAATAAGCTGTTAGAGCCACTTGCTGTTGGGTGTAACTGTAGTGTTGCTAATTAGCTGACAAAGCTAACATTAGCATATGCATATATTATTGAAAAATAAAAGTGAAAATTTGATCCCTGACATATTCCACAGCTGTGGAGGTAGGCATTTGTAGCTAGCATCAAAGTAGAGGAGGAAAAGCTGCCTGTTGAGAAAAGGCTTCTACCTTAAAGGCTTGTGTGGGTGCGAAACCAAGACTGGAATATTAAGAAAGTAAATATGTTAGGTGGACGTAATGGGTCAGCTGTTGGCAAGTTTTTCCATTTCTTTATTTTATTTTTTTTACAGGAAACATAAGGTTTAATACTGTAGGTAATTATTGAGACTGACGCAGTCTAGAGTGCTGTTTTTAGTGAAGGACACACAATATCTGGGTTACAGTTAAATGGAAAACACTAGCTATATATAGTGGTGATGGGGTTATAGGTTGAACTGGTTGTGCAGTAATTTGACAAGCACATCATCATTAATGATAAAGAGATCTTTCAGAGTGCTCTTTGGAGGTAAAACAAGGTTGATCATAATATATTCATTGCTGCACATGGATGTTATATTCATTCTAATAAGACGTGGTTTTTCTGAGGAAAATAAGAGACGCTTCGCATCCACATGCTGTGAATTCAGGGTCAATAACAGCAGACAGATTATTGAGCTGCTGGAGAATGTGAATGCTGATATGGTTGTAGAAATTAAATCCTTGCTCTTATTATGACAGCATATCTGCAGTTATTGTGCTTTATTTGGTCAAGAGAGGGCAAAAGGAAATTTTCTTTTTCGATTCAAATAGAGGAAAATATTTCCTGTAGTTTGCTGTGCAACAACACCAGCTGGTTTGCAGGGTGATAGGAACACATGCAACTTTAGCACGTGGGCTCTTTAAACTGAGAGAGTGGTATAGGCAACAGTGCACAACCATCAAAAGCAAATCAAATCATTTGTAATTACTGATAATTTTCATTCAATATAATTCATTTCATTCAGTAATAATCAACATGTTTCTCAATGTAATTCACACTACATTCTCCAGTCTGACCCAATTTCACTGCTTGTAAAAGCCAAAGAAGCAGTGCCTCTCTGAGGTGAAGCACCTGCTTCTCAAATTGCCTGGGACCCAGGGGGATCTGACTGACTTGGATTCAAGGAGGGATTACCAGGCCTGCCATGTGTCTTACTAATGCCCTGGACAAGATGATCTCCAAAGGCCCCCATGTATTTTTGACAAATGATTCCAGCTTATCATAGGGGCCCCTTTTGGGCCTTCCCTTGACCCAAGGCTGGGACAATTGACTTGATGCTTCCCTCGTGTTGGTGGCCCTGGGGATCACAGTCCAATAGGTTGAATAAAGACAGATCATTCTTGTATAGTTGCCATATGGCAATTTAACCATTTTACTAAGAACTTAACACATCTAAACTGCTTTTAAGTCTGAGAATTAAAACTTCCCCAGATAGTTTTAAAAATCTTTGAGGGAATATTGCCCAAATATTCAACAATTACATTTTTTAATGCCAAAACTTAATGTCACTGTTCCAGCTTCAAGAAGACAGCACAATAAAGAACCTCATAATCAAATCCAGGTAAAAACGAAAACAAAATCCACATCTAAATGTCTGTTATGTGATACATTTGCACTTCATATTCAGCAAATTTACTTTAGTACGAATGACAAATACATTTTTGGTTTTACAATTTGACTTTTATTTTGAGATGCCCCAAATTTGGCACAGAACCTATTTACCAAGACATCACAGAGGGGGGAAGGCAGATTAAGAACCAGAAAACCTTTGAAAGTTGTATTAGGAATTACTCGTGTTTTTTGGACCTGACCCTGATCTGAGTCTTTAACACTGACTCTCTACTGCTACCAAGCTGGATCTGATACTCACATTACCTAAATGACACAGCTGTACAGTGCAACCTGATATGAGATGAGTCAGAGATGAATTAATCCCCAAAGAAATGTATATGCCAAAGATACTCAGTGTACATAGTAAAAATATTATATACACATAATAGCATGAAAATATGCATGTCGATTAAATATTTATGTGACACATTGAATCTGACGCATCAAAACCATTAATCATTAATTCATATCAAATTGATAATTTCATCTGGCAGAATGCAACTCCTGAATCTGATATGACGCGATCTGCTAGAGAGAAGACAAATCTCGCCCTTGGAGACGTAAGAACTACCAAAACACTTGCATAGTTCTAGCGTGGAGGCTCTTCCCTCACAAATGATCTTTGGCCGTGCACAAACAGCACAGAAACTCAACAAGAGCCAAGTTTAATTCTGGCCTGTCATTAAATTACTCACAGAATTAACATTAATTAGCAACAGCTGTTATGACCTGCTGCTGGCAGCGTTTGTCATTTCAGCTGGCAAACATGACGGTCAGTGCCGGCTACAGAGGAGGAGCGGTGTCCTGAATGTTTTGTACATTGATCTTTATGAGAAAGTGAGTGATAAAAGATGTGTAACAGATGTATTAGTCTACTTGGTGAATCTGAATATTCTGAGATGCAGAGACGTAAATGAAGTATAGCATTAGTTCTGCCAGAGTCACAAGCTCACATTTCCATAATTGAAGGCCAGAACACACTGGCGGCGAACATCGTGCATCAAAAAATACTCCCCTATCACTTCGCTCAACCCAGAATTAAATAAATTTTTCCCCCACTCGCTCTCTCCTTGTACATACCAGCTCCTGTAGCAGCGTATTTTCTCTGCTCCTGTGGCTGCTCGACTCCTCTCCTCACTATGGGTGTATATGGATAACTGTTGCTGTGTCTTGTGTGTCACAAAGAATGGATAAGGACAGATTTATAATTCCTTTACGAAAGTGTTGGGGTTGAGCCGATTACTCAAATGGAGCAAGCAGCTGGCTAGCTGCGTTCAGTCTCTACTCTTGTTATCAAAAATAGTCTGAGGCTCAATTCTGAGGTTGTTCTGTAAATAGTTTTCTAATAAATAGGAAACATAACTACTTCTGATCAACCCATATCAATTTCAGGTATAGAATAACTTCTGGTTAGGTCCCACCTACTTCTGATTCAAACCCCACCCATTGTGAGTACAGACGCAGATGATAACATACTCTTTCAAAATGTCAACAGGTTCTCACTTCCAACTCCTAAGCTTCAAACTTTGACGCCTTACGTGCCCCTCTAGCATCAGTTTTGGAAGCTTAGGGATGGCATGTCAATTTCTGCATATTACATGCATCATGTCCTCTCAAGATAAACTTCTGTGTTCACAGGAAAGTAGGTGTCACCACCAAAATTACTTTAGATTTCGGCAACAAAAGTATTGGGTTAGGTTTAGAAAACAACATTATTAAGATTATATAGCAATAAAGATTATTAAGATTATTATTAAGTCAGCCTGACTTTTGGTTTCACACATTCAGGTTGTTCTCATGCACTGGTCATACATTTTCCTATGAAAAGTAATGCACCAAAATCTGTACATTTCCTATGTAATCATGGGCCAGTAATTTGTGTGTCACCCACGTATGTAGGAAGACTGCAGTCTCCTGATTAATGCCCTGACAGGACTGAAGCAGCAAGCGTTCCCTAACCCCCAAATTCCACCAGATGCATGTGGTTTGCGTCTGCGCTCCGGAACGGCAGTGGAGCCGATACGTTTGAATCCTAGTCAATGTGTGTGTTTCCACCGGCTGCGGCTGTGCTGCGTTCCGGCTCTGTCATAGCTGCGGCGCTCCGGAGCACAACACAGCAATTCAGCACGCAGCAGATCGTGCAGGGCAGAAGTCGTGCACAGAAACAAAATAAAACATCCGGTTAATTTTCAAAATAAAATACACAGTGTTCACGGCGGATCATATTTCCCTGCACTACACCTTGGAAACATCAAAATGGGCGGAGGCAGGCCTGAAGTCAACAGGTCAGAGGTTTTCAGACGTCATTTCACCCCGTTGACACCATGGACGAGGAGATGTTAATCATGGAGGTGCACCCAGATGTCTTCCGGTGGAGCTGCACTGCTCCGCACAGCAAACGCGGTGGGTGGGTGTTGACAGACGGCGGAGTATGCAGCCGATAACCAGCGCAGCCGTTCCGCAACGGACACGCATGCAGTGGAATTCCGGTGTTAAGGAGACAGGTTGGGCTGGTGGATGGGTCACAGAAAAACTGAACTTTCCCCCAGGACTTTGCTCAGGAGGCTGGTGTTGGAGCTGTGTGAATTCTGAGCAAGTCATTTCGGGACGTCCTCGTCATGTTTTCGTTTTTTAGTTCGTAACCAAACCTCCATAACCTCACTTGCTGAAAACTAATCTCTGTAACTTTATGTTAAGTATGTAACTTTACACTAAGGATATAACGCCATTTGTGAGGCATTAATTTGTATCATGTCATACGAAACTTTGTGTTTGCAGTCTTGTAGGTTGTCACAATAACTATTGTGTAAGGACACATCCAAACAAGATAGGAATAGCGGTCTCCTGGGTGAAAGTCCTGTTTGTGTGACCCATCAACGATACCTTCCTTCTAGAGCTTAGATTCTCTGCCCGAGCCCGAACCCGACCTGTGGGCTGTTATGTTGTACAAAGGCATTGACATGCCTAACTTCCACATGTACTTGATTGATTTATTTAACATTTAAATGAGACGTTTTATAAAATCGTCACCACACACATGATAGAATGTTAATTCAATGTGTCAGATTATGATTTAAATTTGTTCCGCACCCATGAATAACTAACTGGACACTGCATGACATTTATTCGTAAATTGATTTATTGGTAAATTGATTTATTCATTTGTACACACGCTGCTGGTATAACTCAATGTTGGTCATCCATCCCTTTGTTAAAGACAGGAGATGGATTGCCGTGCAATGTAGCACAGCACAGACAGTGCTGGTGCCTGAAGGATGAATTCTACAAAGGCTTTAGTGATGTGATGACTTGTCATGTCATGCCATCAGCAAGACATAATACTCACTTGTACTTTATCCTGATAACTAATGATCAAATGTCAGCCTCATCCAGCCTCATACATTTTGAGCATTTATGTTAACAAGCTGCAGTATGTACCTATCATTAGCATGTCACGTGCTATCTGTAATTTTATTTCCATCGTTTTTTTTTTGTGTCAAGGGGGGCAGGGAAGCAAGCTCTGTGATGAGGCAATGCAGCTTGGATTGATAACAGTGTGGAGCTAAGGCTGACAAGCAGAGACTAAGATGCCTAAACATGATCTCCGTACAGAGATAAACCCTTCAGATAGAGGAGGACACCAATGAATGCGTCCTGCAAACAATACTGTGTGTGCGCATCCAAAGCCTGATGTATCTCCTCCCTTTGTGCCACAGAGCGCCATTGTTGTCCAAATATGATTAAAACACAGCAATGAGCCACACTGTTGATCTGGCTGACATGTTCCTTCATTACCAAGAACACACACACTGTAGTTTATTTGGACTCAGTGCCACATACACCCTCCTGCTGCCAAAAACACTCTAGAGCACCAAATGTGGATTAATCCACTGCTGAAAATAGTCCCCAACAAGTGCAGCATTTTCTCCGGTTTTGGTAATATTTGTTTAAAACTACAGTTACCAGCTGGAATCAGATATTTCTGAGGTGTTTCTAAAGCCTCTGTCTTCAGTAGGAACCAATGGGCTTGGGGCTTTGTGTCATAGACAAAGTAGGGAAGTTATAAAGCATTTAGAGATTGGGAAACACATTGTAAGTTCTCATACTTGCATGGAATTTGTTGTCAGCAAGGGGATATACAATTACACACATGCATCTGTTAGAACTGCAGATTATCCATCTGTCCATCCACCACTTTTTTATTTCGCTTGTCCAGGGGTTGGGTCACAGCAGCAGCAAGCTGAGCAAGGTATGTCAGACTTTGAGATACAGATGAGATACATAATCCCTCCAGCATGTTCTGGGTCTACCCCGAGGTCTTCTATCAGTTGGACGTGTCCAGAAAACCTCTAACGGGAGGCGACCCGGAGGCATACTGATCCTGACACCTGAGCCACCTCAACTGGTTCCTCTGTCTATCTTTAAGGCTGAGCGCAGCCTCACTACAAGGGAAACTCATTTCTGCTGCTTGTGTCTGTGATCTCATTCTTTTAGTCACCAGCACCACAAACTCATGACCACAGGTCAAAGGTTGAAGCGTAGATAGACTGGCAAATCAAGACCTTTGCCTTTCCGCTCATTTGTAATTGCAGTGTAGCACATCTTATTTTAATTTATATATGTACAATGCAGTAACCAATTAGTCAGTGGTTCGAATCACAAAATGTTCCCCTCTTTTTTTCCCTTTCAATCTGTGTACAAGGACTCTAAGTTCTCCTAATGACATTTAACGTTAACACCATAATGAACAAGGTTTTTCTTTTCTATGGCACATATAAAGAGTGGAGGCTTAAATTCAGCCACAAATACAGATCTGAGGTTGAATTAGAATGGCATGGGGGAGTGTGAAAGGATCAATTTGTGCCTCTGAGGTTAATTTGTGCAGAATCATTCTTTCTCTTCCAATTTATTCAGATTTCATAATTTGTGTGAATTGGCTTCAGGCTGTTCCTCAATTCGAATCTGCGTGCCCCGCTGCACCAAATGTGACTTCCTATGGTTTCATATATACATGATGAGGAGTCAAATTGAGGTTCCTCTAAGGACAGATGATGTCTCCTGTTCTCAGAGAATGATCATTCTTTCAGATTCATTCCCCAGAATAAATGTTGGCACTGTACATTTCTTCAAACCACGGATATTTTACATTTGTACTTTTCATATGGAGGGGATATGCTGAAAGTTTGTTTCTCTTTTTTCAATGTCAAATTTTATGTTGTGACAACACTGTTGTTAACATATGGCAAGCTGTTTTACGCACCGTAACTCCCATATAACCGATTTGATCATGATCCAGTAATTTGTGTGTGTACCCTGTAATAATGAAGGCTGTGATCATGTGACCATTGTGTTGATGGTAGTAAAGAAAGAAGATTTTAAAGACCAAAAGGCAGGTTGGGGTGGTGGATGGATCAAGAAACATAGGACTTTGGTGATCAGTGTTCAGAACCCTGTAAAATCAAGTGAACCCTGAGTTATTAACGTTGTTCTCACAAACCGTTCGTTTTCCTATGAAAGGTAATAAAATTTGCATATCCCACATATTTTGAAAGGCTGCGATCAGGTAACCAATGTGCTGACAGGAGTAAACAAGGATGCGGCCCTGAATGATCATGTGAGGTTGGGGTGGTGGATGGGTCACAAAAATGCAGATCTTTCTCCCGAACTTTCCTCTGGAGATGTGTGCTTGCAGTTGTGTGAACTCTGAGTCATTTTAAGTCTTCAACATGTCTCTTTTTCCATACCTAACCAAAGTAACTTAAATTGCTGAACCCTGATCTTTGTAACTGTGTTACATACGTAACTGTATGTTAAGATTGCTACATAATTTGTGAAGTGCTAAGTTGTGAGATATCATACAAACTGGTGTGTGTGTGCATTTTTGTAGGATATCTAGCATATTTCCGGGGTTATTTTAATGTTACCATATTTCTTTTCCTTAACCTAACCTACATAACTATACTTGCCTAAACCTAACTAACGTAACTTTAACCTAGGTAGGTAGGTAAGGTATGTAACGTCATTTGTGGGACGCAAATTCGTCAGATATCTTACAAACCACTGTATATGCATTTTGGTAAGATGTCATATAAACTTTTGTATGAGGACACGTTGTAAATGGTTTGGCACAAAAACAACTTGGTCAACAGTGACGTTGACATCAGACTCCTGGGTGAAGGTCTGGGATTTGTTGGACACATTCACTGCCATCCCTGCCCACCCTATAGGGACTTTCCAGCTCCTTATATTACATCATTATCGGCAGCATTTCAAACTTAGGCCAGGGCCACATCGCCCACGGAAGAGCTGCGCATAGCCTCAAAGCACCGAGAAGCGAAGCCAATTTCCTTTCGGCGGCCATGTTAACCAATTGTGTCATCCACACTGTCCTGCAGCGATCGTTTCAGCATCTGGTCTATTTTCTGCACGGGCCGCGAGCGAACGTGTCAAGCCGAGCAGGAAGTCAAATAAAGGAACAACAACAGCATCTGGTCAATTTTCAGAATAAAACAAATTTCAAAATAAAACACCCTGTTTGACAAATGCGATGTATATATGTGTGTGTGTTTATATACATATACTCATTACTAAGAAGTGGACATACATGTACAGTTGTTAGGAAAACATGGCGTATAATTTTATGAGGTTATTTAGTTACCCATGATGGAAAAACAGCCCCAGATGTGACGGAGACAACAGCTGGGAGCAGAAGCGCTTGTCGACCGGCGTGGAGAAATGCGCGTCTGATGTGAACGGAAATGCTCCGGCATGCGCTTCGCAGCACTTCGTCGGCAGTGTGGCCCTGGTATAACACTGTCCAGTGGCATATCATACTGCCGTTTGGTCGACTGGCAGCTTATCATACCACTGTGAAAAGTGGCTTATTGGTAGTGATGGTCAAATGAAGCCTCATGAAGCATTTTCTTTATTTTCTGAGCCCACTAGATGGCGCTCACGGTTTAAAAAGAGAGAGGCTCAAAGAATGGCAATTTTGTTGAACAAAAAGCGCCATCTAGTGGGCTCATGAAATAAAGAAAATGCTTCATGAGGCTTCATTTGGCCATCACTACTTTTTGCGTTGGTTTCTGACACCGAAATCACTGACAGAGCATATTTGACGAGCTCGGAATGAGAACAGACTGAAAATACCCACTTTCGTTGCCTCATTCTCAGCTGGAAGTGCCCAGACGTGTCCTTAAAAAACAGCCATCACGCCACGGTGTCACACCATCCACCGCCCCCTCCTCCTCTTGGTGAGAGTATCAGCTCATATACATGCAGTCTGAACTACATCACAAAAAATATTGAGATGATGTATAAAACCTACAAATGTAATGTGTCTGGGGTTTGAAGGAACGTACAATGCCAACATTTGCTTCTGCCATCTGGGCTGTTCCTCCAAAAAGAGGCTGTAATGCATCACCGCTGGCTGCACGAGTTTGAGTCACTGCATGTCATGTGTTGGTACGATACGCTGTAGAGTGTTTCATGGATTGCGTGTTCCTCTGTCAGCTGTAGTGTTTGAGAAGCATTGTGTGATCACAGCAGGGTTTGAGAGGGCAGGCTGCACAGCAAGGAAACAAAGCAGCCTCATTAATCCCTGCTGATAGAAGGTTAGGCATTCTATCGCTGCAACAGAGATGCCTGAGCTGTTGTATCAGTTCACAGCACAAGAGGAGCTCACAACCTCTTAGAATCCTTATTAGACTATTTTCCTTGACTCCTTCTTGTGAGGCTTCTGCGTTCCCTTTTCACAGTCTCTCAATTGTGTCATGACACTCAGAAAACCATACATCCGCCTACTGAGGGATTTTGACACTCGGGTATAAACGCTTTCAGTGAGCATTCAAACGAAATGTCTCGGGATACAAAGAGAAATCATAAATGTGACAGCAGGTAACTCTGAGATTATTTCCCATCGTATTTTCAAAACTGCGTGAGTCCTGCTCTACAGCAAATGAATGAAAAGTTTCTGACAAATCACAAACAAGCTGTCTGAACTGACATCTTAGTTACATGTTTAAGCTGCTGAGGGGACTTTCTGTTGATGCTATTGAATTATGTCTTATTCAAGGTCTCTTAGTATGTTCATATGCTACGGTTTTTCTATGAACAGTCTGCAGTATCCTACGGTGCATTTTCATGCATTACGGGCAAGAAGAGACAGATTGATTTCTTATTGTTCAGATCGTCTCAGGAGGTGGTTTCAGACACATTCTAGTCAGATGTTAAAACGCTGCAAATTAATCTGTCTGTCCAAGATGCACACCTAATGCTTTCTCTGTAAATACACAGAGCCTAGACAGTTTTTGATTGTCTGCCCTGTCTGATTTGTTCGCCTTCCTGACTTCTCTGCCCCGTCTTCCTGGGTCCTGGATCCATGCAACCAGATATGGACACAAACATCAAAAACTATCTTGTTACAAACTCTTGCTCATCACAGTAAAGCATATACTGGTCTGGCCTGACACTTCGGTTTGCTACAAGCTCTACCTCACAGACCAGGGGGATTTATCCTCTGTGCAAAACACATTAAAATCAGTACAGAAACTTCTCTTGACCAGCTTTCCACAAACACAGCGCTCCTCACAGGGTCCAGAAAACAAGTGAGGAGGATAGCACGCATCTACAGAAAATGACGTCATGGAAATGTCAGAGGTCACACAACAAAAATCAAATTTACCAAAATAAAAGCTGACGAAAACTCTGTGTGTGTGTTCCACATTTTTCTCCTCACTGACTTGGTCAATCCATGTGAAATTTGGCACAGTGGTAGAGGGTCATGGGAGGATGCCAATGAAGCAATATTACATCAATTGGCCAAAGGGGGGCGCTATAGCAACCCATTGAAATGTCAAACTTTGAATGGGCATATCTCATGCCCCGTATGTCGTAGAGACATGAAACTTTGCACAGAGATGCCTCTCCTCATGAGGAACACATTTGCCTCAAGAACCCATAACTTCCACTTATATAGA
Organism: Epinephelus fuscoguttatus; assembly: GCF_011397635.1. Lineage (NCBI taxonomy): Eukaryota > Metazoa > Chordata > Actinopteri > Perciformes > Serranidae > Epinephelus > Epinephelus fuscoguttatus. Next base: position 34,921,903 of record NC_064772.1, on the reverse strand, counting down.
TTTTCCGCCATTTTGAATTTTTTGAAAAACACTTCAAATGGATCTCTTCCTAGGAAGTTTGAGCGATCTGCATGAAACTGGGTGAACATAATCTAGGGAGCAATATCTAAAGTTCCCTCTTGGCAAAAGTTGGAAAACTTCCTAAAACTGAGCTTCTATAAGGCAATGAATATTGCGGAGGGCGTGGCTCATCACATAAAGGTGTATAACATCTCAAGGGTTTCACCCATCACCACGCAACTTTGTAGGCATATGACCACACATAATCTGAGGGGACCCCTCCATTATTGACCCCATCAAACAAAATGGGGGCGCTAGAGAGCTCATTTCTTATCTAGGCCTAACCGCCATATGGATTTTTACTAAACTTGGTAGTATATTTAAAGTGACCACTCTGGATATCTTGGATTTGCGAGGCTGGGAATTCAGGAATGCATGCTGGGTGGTTTGGTCAGTCAAACATCTCATTTCCTCTGCATGGTTCAGTTTGACTTGACTCACTTTTACACTGGGTCCTTTTTTCTATTTTGTTTTCCAATGCAGATAGTAACCCTTCAGTGTAGGTGGGATTCAAAGCTAATCGCCACGGTGATGCCACATGAAGCTGCCGTGACATTATCTTCAGTGCAACACTTGTAACCTTTAATCAACAATGTCAGCTCTTTGTTAATTACACTGCATAACAACATCAACAGACTTACTGAACTCTAACTGTCCTCACCACATCAAATCACGGATGGCTGCAAGCTTTCTCCAGCTCAGTGAGAGAACAACTGAAGTTATTTAGTTGGACTGCAGCAGTTGACCAGCATTATGGCTCCTCATCTTGGCCCATTGGCCCCCTCAGTTTGACAATCAAATTAATCAAGTGGTAAAATTAAGTTTTCTTATGCTGTGCACTCCAAACAGATCTCCAAACTAAGATCAATTTTTTGTACTTCTAACCTGGAGAAAGTCATCCACGCCTTAATTTCCTCTCGTCCCAATTATTGCAATGTATTATATATTTTGGTATTACTCAGTCTTGTTTATTCTGTCTTCAGCTCATCCAAAATGCAGCAGCAAGTGTTTTAACAAGGTCAAAAAAAGAGGGAGCACATTGCCCCCATTCTTGCCTTCCTACACTGGCTGCCTGTTAGCTACAGAATACATTTTAAGATTCTGATGTTTGTCGACAAATTACATTTTTATGACGGCAAACGTGATTGACACAACATGAGGTCGTATTTATTTTTGACTCTGTGTGCAAAGGCTGTAAGTGTTAAGAGGACAAGGCCTTCTCTGTCATTGCCCCAAAACTCTGGAATTCTCTTCCTCTCACCATCAGATTCTCCCCCACCACCAGATTTTCAAGAATCATCTTAAAGACACACTTTTACTCACGAGCCTTTAACTGTGCATAATGTAACTGTAATTGTACACTGACAGTATAAAAACAACAAGGATGCAGTTTTTACTATAGGGGCAATAATAACGGTAATATCATTGCCGTTGATAAATGCCCTTGACTGACAGGTTCCAAACTTACAATCTCAAGCTAGTGGATGCCCATATATGGATTGTAACTTGATGCATGTATAGGCCTGCCTTGATAAATGAATATTGTAAAGACTGGAGTACGAGGTTGCTTTTCCTTTTTCTTTTTGAACCTCAGCCTCTACAACATGCCTTTGCAGTACTTGCTGAGCAGAAATTATTAATTGGAATTAATTAAGGTCTCCATACAAACCAACACTCTGAAAAAAAAAATGCCATGACTACTCCTAAATGATGCTTAGGACCTCAGCTATATGAGCATAAACTGCACTCCACGGGAGGCTACTACAGAATTAACAGATACGCAGTTGTGGTAACGAGGGCTGTTCCCCGGGCAGCGGTGTTTAGAGAGCAGCAGAATTACTTTGTTTTCCATAATGATTTATTACACCAGAGATATAATATTTATTACATCAGCGATATAATAAATCTTTGTTGCTTTTTTGGGCCGTATACATGCTCTGATTATAAAAGAATGCTACTGTGAAATAGCGGATGCCTCGTAATGATTGACCGTACTTGTGAGTAATGGATGAAATCTCATGTTGCTCTTTATTAAGACCTCTTAAAATGATTTGTGCCACACATTGCATCCATATTACCAAACATTGCAGGCTTGCAGTATATGTTGTGACACTGACTAGGCCTACTGATTTGTTTTCAGACTCTGTACTCGCATGCTCACAATGTGATGCTATGAAAAAAGTAAGTGTGGGGTGCATACTGTATATGTTTATAGAGTTAGACAAAGATAATCCATACATTTCCACCCGCTCATCCACTTCCTCCGCCTCCTACTGGAGGATCCCAAGAGGTTTCCGGGCCAGATACATTATGTAATCCCTCCAGCATGTTCCAGTCCACTCACAAGAGGAATGTACTGGTATTGTATATTTCTGCAAACCACGAATAAGTAACACTTGCACGTTCAATATGTATCATACTAATGTTTCTAAAGTGACATAATACATAAGCTGACTTTGTCAGGTGGAGGTGGAGGGGATGGTGGATGGTGTATCACCTAAGCAAGATGCCTGCCAAGATGCAGGCTATTACAAACCACTGTTTGAGACTAACGGAAACTACAGGCGGTTGTTTTTGAGTCAATCATTGCTGTTTTTCTTATGGCTTTTTTAGCCTCTAAACATGGATGTTTTTAGGGACCTGTCGCTGTGTTGTCCTGCGGCTTTTTAGCCACTGCTAATGGATTTGTTTTTGGCAACCCAACACTGTTTCTGTAACAGAGATACTGCCACAGAACGTGGTTGTTTTTCATAGAGACACTGCTGTTTCCTGCCAGGATAGTGGCAAGAAAGGTTGTTTTTTTACCAAGACATTGCTGTGTTTCCAGCGGGTTGTGCCCCCTAATCGAAATATATTAAGCCAAAACATTATATTTTCCTAACCATTACCAAAGTGTTTTTGTGCCTTAACGTAACCACATAATAACCACAGCATTCTTAAAACATAATGTGAAAATGTAACGAATCTGTGGTTTGCAGAAACATACAATGATAACACTTTTTCCTGGCAGTTGGGTTGCATGTTGTGAGTCTACTGTTGTCAAGCTGGACATGCTGGAACCTGTTACGGGATGCAGAGGGCTTTCTCAGCAGATGTGCAAACTCAGTTCGCTCCTTTTTGATGGTGTTACGCTGACCTCCTTCTGGATACCTGTGATCTTTGTCTTCTTGTCCCTTTTTCTCTAATAAAGAGCCCAACCACACTGCTGTTGAAACCCACCTCAGCCATTTGATCCCATGCTCTCCTCCTTCTGGTCCCCACCTAAAGTTCATTATCATAGGTGAGGGTCGACTGGCAAATCAAGAGCATTCGCCCTCAGGCTCAGCTCCCTCAACATCACAGCAATGCTTGCATTCATGCTGACACTGCACCCACTCACCTGTCGACCTTGCGTTCTATCTGATCAACAATCATCAGAGATACTTTAACTCCTTCAGGTGTGACAGCAACTCACTCCCAACCCAGTGAGAGTGACTGATGGTGTATGACAGACTATTGTGACCTTAGACGTGGAGTTACTGACTCTGTATCTCCAGGGTTAGGGATGTAAAGAGAGGTGGGATAAATGTTGTATGTCAGGTACTTTCTATACAGCTCACACCTACAGTACAGGAGCACAGCAGTGGTTTCTGTACATCACATGGTTAATTTATAAGGTTACAATGTTTATTTTCATTCTTTAAAACAGCATTGCGCGATGAAATTGCAAGTTGTAGTCCCTTTACGCTACTCAAGGAAAAACAACAAAAACTATTTCTTATGTTGGAATATGAAGGATGAGTTGAGGTGTCTCGCAGCCTACGGAAAGAAGCTGCTCTGTAGTCTGGTGGTACGGCAACAGATACTTGTGTATGATGTGCCAGACAGCAGCATGGTAAGCAGGCCATTTTAATATCATTTGGGCTCTGCGCAGGCACCTCTCCTCACCAATATCACTAATGATCGGTGGATAAGTATCAGTGCTGTTCTGGGCCATTTGAATCACCTGTTGCAGAGCCCTTCTGTCCTGGGCCGTGCACATTCTATGCCGCTTCTATGCTTTTTGTTTTGGTACTTGTAAAACTTAACAAGAACTTGGCATGGACATATTGCTTCCTTAAATTTCCCTACAAGAAATACAGTCATTTCTCAGCTTTTTTTTTTTAACCCAGATGCAGATGTTTGTTGACCATGTCAGGTTCTGTACGCATGCCGTGTCTTAAACAGCCTGGAAAACATAAGGTCAGGCACTGGGTGTTACTCTTGTGCCTTTTCTGTGCCCGCTTTCAAGAGCACGGCGGCAGGTTGCTAACACTGAAATCCTGCGTGCAGAGCTGATCTGGCAGCCCTGCACTAAAATGATCAGCTTCTTCTCCACATTTGTTACCTTTCCCTTCATCCTTTAATATCAGTGTGTATCTGTCTACTGTGATTGGTTGGTCTTCATCACATGACAAAGGTCACTCTGACCTCACCAAACATGTTTTTGGCCTAACTCAAGAATTCATACACTAATCATGACAAAATCTCACACAAATGTCTGATAGGATACTATGACAGTGTAATGATATTTTATATCCAGCAGGTCAAAGGGCAGCTTCACTGTGACATCATAACATTCTGCAGAAACACTTTTCTGGTCATTACTCAGCGTCATACGAGAGGGGGAGACATTTGGTTGGATTCTAAGTTAGTGGTTGCGGTTACATGATGGCCTCTCATACAGAATGAAATAAATCTGAATGAAATCATTCAGAATTAAAGTCTGTCCAGGTAGTTTACATGGGAAATATTCATTCCGAATGAGGGTTTACACGGGAGATCAGTTTAATCGCCTTTATTCAGGTGTGCGCAAGGTTTGGGGCAGGGAAGGTTTCTGATTGGATAGGGGGCGGGGTGGATGTTACGTGTTTACATTTACCGGAAGAAAACACTGTAGTCCTCGCTCCACATAACAAGATGCTTGATGACGCCGTTCTTAGTGCCTCTTTCGGGCTTGTTTTGCTGATATTCTTGAAGCAGCAGTACGACAACAACCTTGTTCTGCTAATGCTTCGTCTGTTCAGGAAGAGAAGGGAGGCAGAAGGTCAAAGATGGGAGATAGATGACCGTGCTGTGGCGAATGGAAACCGGTGAGTACAACAAGTCCGACTGCTCTATCTCAGCCCGAGCATGTGCAGAAAGACTGGAATGAACTTAAAGAGGAATGAGTGTATACAAGTGCGAGAAATTCTTTCATTCGGAATTAGAAACAGAATATTCCAGCCCCTTAGGTAATTAGGTGTTTACAAGATCACTTTTAATAGGAATGAACTTTCATTCTGAATGAAAAGGGAATTAAACTGTCCATGTAAACACACTCAGTGACACTGATGTTGGATGTCCAACTTAGCTGTTGTGATTGTAGATCCTTTGTGCTGCCAGGGGAAGATGTGTGTGAAGCATCCACATTTCCACAGACATGGATGAACTGGTGTCAATTCTGTTTCCTCCTCAAGAGTTGTTGATGAAATAAATAAACAAATAAATCTAAAATGACTAATATTCTGTCCAAACAGTCTTTATGCGTTGACTTAATATGTAAGCAAAGACAGACTTTGGTGGCCCAAGGTTTTTACAGATCAGACCCAAGGGCGAACTGGCCATCTGGTGTACTGAAAGTTTCCCATGAGGGCCGTTACACACTTTGTGCCAGTGCAATGAAAAAAATAAATACATACACACACAGAGGGCTTTGCTGTGGTCACTGGCCTGGTGGACTCAAGTGGGCTGCCCACCCAGTGCTGTTCTGGATTGCTGACATTTCAATTTCTCGCCGCCCTGTCCTGACTCACTTTACAGTGATATTTGCTATGATACTCCAAGAAGAGTCTGCAAAGCTCAGGGAGAAGGAGTTAAAACCTCCTAAAGTAGAGACATTCTTGAACTTAGACTTAGAATGATAAATAAAAAAAAGTTCTGCATTTATCGCTGTGGATGCTTTCAGCAGTGTTAGCATAGAACAAGAGTAGCAGAAAAAAGTTTTCACTCTCTGTTCACCGAACAGGTACTCCTGCACCTCTTGTCATGACTGTGACTGAACCCAAATTCAGCACTCAGAGGCAGGCAGACAGTTGGTAATGACTTTTATTTAAACACAGAATAACAGCAGTTCATTCTTCAGGGCTCAGAGCCCACACACAGCCTCTAGGTTCAGGGGCCAGGGAGTGGACTGGGCTGAGCAGTTCAGTTGGCTAGCAGGCAGAGTTAATAAAGAGGGGCTTACGGATGGTGTAGTTTGAGAAGGGAATGGATCCAGGCTGAAACGTCGTGGCAGGAAAACACCACACAGCCACAGGCAGATGGAAAACCCTTAGTTTTGCGCGTTCATGTGAGGGGAAGGGGTATCCAAATTCTCCTGTGGATCGAGGGTGAGTGCCAAGGGCTAGGGCCAAATAGCCCTTAAAACTAGCAACCAAGGGATACATGGAATTTTCCCACAATTAAATGTGAACACCGGCAAAATGGCGCAACGAGCAGCCAAAGCGAGCTATAAATGTATACACAAATGTTTACACATGTTTAGGTAAGCTCGTTAGCTAACGTTAGCGTTGATTAGCTCGGTTAATGTTAAATACAACAAAACATCTATTTACAGCCAATCCATACATACCAAAAACTGGTCCATCAGCACTTGTATGCGTCGAAGATATCTTCTCCTCCTTTGATTTTTGCGACTTGTGGACAGCCGCAGAAATAACACTAAAACCCAAGCAATGGACATTACAACGTTTGCAGACGGCATTTTGAATGTTTGTGATAAACACTTGTCGCCTCTGCTGACGTAGCAGCCAGCTAGCGACAACGTTTGATGACGTAGCGGTAATCAAGTGCTGTCCCATTTCTTAGGGGAATATCTTCACCCCTAGCCCTTGGCGAGAGGCCAGTGACAAGGTGCCAGCTGCACCTGCTGTGCAGAGGCACCTGCCCGCCCCAGCTGGCAGCCTATGATTATAGGCTACTATTGTAATTTTTAACTATTATCATTACCATTGAATAATATTGCAGATGGATTTGTTCCACAAACTATGACTCATTTTTACCTACTTAATTCTTGTCTCACTTTCCCACTCTTGCATAAAATCAGACCTTGTTGTCCCTCATCTTTTCAGAGAGTTCTGTACTGTCAAATCAATGTGCTGCCAAGGTTTCTCAAATTACATCTCATACCCTGTCAGTAGGTGGGTTGTAAGTGGGTAAGAATACGTGCTGAGTTAAGATTTTATAATGAAGGCACCTTCCTTAAATCCATAACATGCACAGTTTATGATCTGTCACCACTGTGGGAGGAAGCATTTACCTCACTTACCTTTCTTCCTGAGGTATCTGAGGTCTCACCATGAGCAGAGGGTGTTTGTCTCATTATTGTTGTTGTCATCACTATTTTCATAAACCAAGTGCTATTTGTGCTGGCGACAGATCAGTCTTCAGCAGCAGATTTACCAGCTGAATCATCTTGTGGAGGGGAAAGTGGTGTTACTTGGGAGTTTAGCCATTTGCTTCTAACCTGCTGAACTCTTTAGAGGGGCCTTGTGGGAGCACTTGGGTGTTGGGGGCCGCAGGCGTTTGCCTGTTTGCCTGGAGGTACTGTAGCTACATGCAGTGGTATGTAACCTTGTATGTATGAAGGAATGGAAGCTGGCATCCAGCTCTAGGTGTGAGAAGAAGAGTGAGCAGCAGGTTAGAGAGCTGATTGAATGGAAAGACAGACTTGTAATGAATTCCACAAGACCTCTGTCTTTCCGTGTCTGTCTAGCTCTCAGACCTTGCTCATTTGATGACCTGTGGAGCCTCTGACAAGGAGCTACAATCTCTACCTTGATCTGAGTGATCTGTAACGTTCAGACACACCTCTCGTCTGACAGCCCTCAGCTGACTCCCACTTCTGCTACAATATTTATCTCGCTGGAGTCTATTTGCCATTCATTTTGATCTTGAAAGACACAGTAATAAATAAATATATGTAGTGGAACAGTGCATAATGCATGGCAAAAGGAGCGGGTGGCATGAAGACTGAACCCAACTCAAAGGGGTACTTGAAGATGATGAGATAATAGAGCATGCACAGATTTGCACACGCGCGCACACACACACACACACACACACACACACACACACATGCTGATTTATGCAGAGGTTTGGTGGCCTGTAGCATCTTCAGTGGCTCATGTACCAGAGGACTGGCCACATACTGTGACTTAGAGCCGGTCCTATAGGAAGGAGATCAAAGACGCACACAAGCACACACACACACACACACACACACACACACACAATTACGAGCCTGACTCAGATTCTAATTCCTAAACTCTAGTTGACAGAAATTAGGAAAAAACTCTTCCGTATAATTTGGAGTATGTTTTATTTTACCTGCTCATTTTGGACACAAACAGAAACATTCTGAATACTTTTGGAGAACACATGATTTTTCTATGCTTTACCTTGACTGGCTTTTTTTTTTCCCAGTCCAGGAAGTGCTACATTTTTGCACTACAAACAAGTCGTCTGGAGCTGGATGCTGTGCGTGCAGGACTTTGAAACAGGAGACTGAGACTCATGTCTTGCCTCCCGCGTTTTGGTAGGCTGCAGTTCCTACATTGCTGTCCCTGAAACACTGCTGATTCGAATCATCGGCCAAGATGCCAAAAATGTGATCTTAGTTTTTCAGTCAGTTTTGTCAGCTGCGTCAATGTATACTAAGAGTTGACCAGCAGGGTCATTAGGCAAGATTTCACTGGTCACTTAGTCGCAAAAATAAATAAATAAAAATAAATAAATGTGCCTTGTCAAAATAAATCAGTTGTGGATTAAGCCACATGTGGTGTTCACTGAGTGTTCCTGGCATCAGGATGGTGTGTGTGGGACTAAGTGAAAGTAAACCGCAGTGTGTGAGGTCAAAATGTATTTGCTGTTGCACTTTAACTTCAAAACACAAAGACATTACTAGTGACGACTTGTCAATCACTGCTGTAATAACAGAGATAACTGCAACACTGGAGTGATCTCTGCTTTACTGACTAATTTATAGAGAGTGACAAATACAAGGTCAACAGTACATTGTGTGCATTTCAGCCAATTACGGATTTCAGAGACACGCCGTCTATCATTATAAATGTATGCACTGAAAATATTTTTATTTGCACAGAATGCTGGTAAAACATTGGCACACTACAATATACATCAACCTTACACAGCTTTGCCCAAACAAATTGTTCCCCGGTCTTTCACACACATACACACACAGTTGCGTCTTCAAGCTGACATGGTGTATCACTGGTCTCTTGTTTGCCTGTGATTATCAAACCCACTCATGTTCTATTTCTGCCATGCATTAACCTTTGAAATCATAGCGTGTCCCTTAGACACACGCACACAGCGTTCCACTGCCATCACAGCAATGCAAACAGCATAGTTAACTCTCACCACTTGTCAACATATGGGTGTGATTTTTGTGTCACGCACTCAACTTCTTCTTCATCCTGCCATGCACACTAATTTGCTTTGAGGCTATTCTTGTGGTAGTCACATTATGGACTTGTACCGGCACTGCGTGACAGCCGATACAGTGATTATAGGAAGGACAGAAGAACATGGGTTCACTGGAAGCAAAGAAGAAAAGGTAATGCAGTCAGAGGAAACAGATTTGATAGAGAAAATAAGGAGACAAGAAACTGGTAAACAAAAGAGATCAGTAGCAAATGCAGACACATCTCGAGTCAGGTGAACACAAAAGATTTAAAATATAAGAGACAGGAGTTAGAGAGCAACCGCTGGAGTAATGACAAGAAGATAAAAGCAAAGAGTCCGAGGGACACTAGTGGCTCCTAGAGGCTGCAACATTACCTTCACCCGACAATGCAAACTGATGATGAAATCTTTAATTACCGTTTGGCTGATGCATAATGAAATGTCTTGCATTCAAAAATGATATTCTGTCCTGGAATTGGAACATGAGGAATGTTTCACAGGGATCAACAGTGGATATTTGAAGCTTCAGCAGGTAATCCTGAGGAGTTTGGTTGAACAAGGTCCTATTTATGCTTTTGTGTGACCTAACAGCTTGAGTCTTAAATCATAGACCCACATAAATGCTCATAATAACAGGTTCTATATCTGAGAAATCCTTGACATAGCAGAGACAGCACACTAGCTCCAACAAATTTAAGATTTGATTTTTATACTGATAAGATTCAGTGATTCTGTCACACAGGTTAAATGCAGCGCTGTAGGAACACCTCTGGAGCTGCTCTCCTCCAGGTGAATGGTCAGTTCACCATCTGCCTGTTTAGCACGAGCTAACACAGCAGCAGCTGCTAACATCCGACACCGAGCTGTTAAATGGTCCCAATAAACTCGTAACCACGTAAATAGCTGTCAGGTAACGATAGCCATGTGATGCTAACAGTTAGCCCTGTCACTGTGTGTATGTGCAGAGTCTCACCAACTGTCCCAGGCGCGGAGCTTACACTCACAGCAGAAGTCATAAACAGGGAGTTTGAGAAAGTGAAGTGAGGAGTGGCAGCATGAAACAAAATGGGAAACACTGAGATTTATAATTTAATTTCTTTTTTCAGTTGTCATTTAAAAAAAAAAAAAAAGAAAGAAAAAAATCTGAATTGCAAGATTGAGAGCTGAATACCTAACCAACGCACAAATATCCGAATGGTTGAATATTCAGGTTCAGCACTAAAGCTGGAAACACATTGGCACCACTGGGGTGTGTCATGTGCAGAGTTCTACAGAGTTCTCTTCACACATCAATGGTGAGGAGTGGTGCTGAGCTGCCATAGGAGCAAAGACAAAAAAGCTGCTACAGAAGCCGGTACATACAAGCAGAGACTGAGAGAAGGAAAATTGCATATAATTCCGGGAGCAATGAGGCTGGAAGTAGGACAGTGGCGTGATGTACTATGCAGTGGCACGTCCAGGAGTGCCGACACATGCCTAGCCACCACCAGTGTGGGGTTGCACATTGAAACTAATAATGATTTGGCCTTTAGAGGTAACTATTGCAGTAATATAAACTTTCTGGTGTCATGTTGCCATGGTAACCTGCACTGGCTGCTAGGGTGGCTGCTTCAGAGCAACTTAAACAAAACCTTCTAGTAGCCTCCTTCCTACCTGGAGCAGAACCCCTTATTCTGCTCCAAGATCCCTCAGATCAGAGAAGCAAATGTTGCTAAAAGTCCCACAGTCAAGGCTTAAAACCAAGGGTGATCATGGTTTTACTATTTTAGCACCAAAGTTATGGAACAAACTTCCCCTTAACATCAAGTCAGATGAGTCAGTTCCTCAGTTTAAGCTGTTAAAAACCCACCTGTGCAGACTGACATTTATAACATTGTATATTTTATTTTATATGTGTGTGTAATACTTTAATTGCATTTTCTGTGAATGTTGTTTGTTTTTCATATTGTATGGTGCTGTACTGTGAAACTCTGGTAAAGCTATAGCAATAAAGTTTATTATTATAATCATTACAGGACAACTACATTAAGTAAAAATGTATGTATTACAAAGAGACACTACATTCACATCAGTCAGACAAGTCCTGCAAAGAACTGAACAGAGTCATGTTGTTGAGCTGACACAGGTCAGTCACAGAGCAATACTGTTTAAGGGTTGATTGAATTAAGCCTTTTTTAATCTTTTATTACAAAAGATATTAAATATTTTTCTTTCAGTCAATAGACCCATTCTAGCTCATAGTCACAGGCCTTCTAACCACTTGCAGGCAGCTGATGTCGCTGACTGTGGAAGGACATTTATTAATTGTGCTTGTTGATAGTCTTTCAAAGGCTTCTTGTAAATAAGCGATTCCATAGATCACACCTCTTCATTGGCTGAGCTTAATGAATAGAAGCAGGATTCTTTTTTTCCTTCATGTCAGTTCCCATATTTTCTACCAAGATTCAAATTGAAATCAGTCCATGCTTTGTTTTACCAACGGTATATTTTTTTTTCACCATTATGACATTATTACCATTATGTCAATATATCATAAGTCCACAACAAGTATTTGTTTTGTTTGTGTTAGTTTTTCTTTGGTGGAAAGCCAAGGATAATCCTTTATAAAGACATAGAACTGAATGATTCATTATGTGACATGTTCATGTTTTCTCATTATATATAGCAGGGAGCATGTTCAGCAAAATGGGCTTCTGAATATACCCCCTTTTTTTTTTTACATTCTTCTTGTCAACCACAGTGTGATTAAAGGACTGTGCCCGTGTGTTTGCACGTTGTTATTTAATACATATCAATTTACCTTTACATATTTACTCTATTTGTTACAGTGTGCTGACATGGTGCTTGTTCCTCCATAAAGGCTGTGTTTAATAAAATGACTACAGGCTAAATGGCACATGGAATACCTGGGTATATACCAAGAGGCAACGTCTGAGGCCAAAAACTGCAGTTCCTCTAATGGCCACTTGAGGCTGGCATCAAGTCAATCCCCATAGACAAAATGTCTAACTTTATAGCAGAAATAAACATATTCACAGTCTGGTGCAAAAATGGTTTCAATCTCTGTAGCTAATTACTCTGTTCATGACAACTGTACAGAGGGGGAATTTTTATATAATCAGGCAGACAGGCTGATTGTGAGGTGTCACCAAAGTCCATAAATCATAACTTGTGATGGCCAAGTGAAGCCTCATGAAGCATTTTCTTTATCTTCTGAGCCCACTAGATGGCGCTTTTTGTTCAACAAAAGGTTGAAAGCACACTCTTTGAGATGCTCTCTTAAAACCATAAGTGCCATCTAGTGGGCTCATAAAATATAGAAAATGCTTCATGAGGCTTCATTTGGCCATCACTAGTCATAACCAGCCCTTGTTTCTCCAAAACTCAACCCTCTCGTCCAAGTGCAGTCACTTCTAACCCCAAAACCCAAGGCATTTTGGCAATGGCCAAAATGCCAGACTCAAGGCCAAGAAATGGGAGACCACAAATCAGTGGGTCAGGTCAGGGTAGCTACGTCCATTATTTTTAGACAGTCTCTGGAATCTAAACAATGAACTCAGTGTTGGAAGCGTGAGGGGTTAAAGTAGAGCCAAAACAAATGTGCTACTAACAGTTTCACAAAGGATAGCTTTTCCTTCATTCCAGACAGCCATTCTTATCCATTAATTGCTCTACGACGATAATTTGAATTTTAGCACATTGAATTTGTACTTTTTTTTTTAAGATTAGTTTTTGGGGTTTTGGCCTTCAATGACAGGACAGTTTCAAGTGTGACAGAGGGAGAGAGAGGGAAAGATGGAAAGGGCTGGAATCAAACCCACAGTCGCTGCAACAAGGGCATTGCCTTTGAACATGGGTGCCAGCTCTACCCACTGCATATACACTACATATTATCTAAAGCTGCATAGAGAAAAACTGCTATGGTCTTTTAATGCTTGCCTCAAAGCGCTCACTCAGCCACTAAGAAACTGAAGTGTACTTACAAGCTAAAGGTGTGGCTTGGCTTGAGGCGGCCTGCTCAGCTGTTCTAATGGGCTAGTGAGGTGTGTAAACAAACATGACAACCATCGCATCAGAATGCAAATAAGCCAAAAATGGATATTTATTCTTGTCAGTTTTGAGGACAACAAAACAACAGTAATCTTTGCTGTGAGATGGAGCACTGAATTACATCAGTGCTGGAAGCTGGCCATCACAATGCAGCTGTTCCATTTGTCACAGGGAAACATACAGACAACAGCTCTGAGAGGAAATGGAGTGGATAGGAAAATAAAAAGAGAAAGATTTCCCCTGTGATCAGACACCTTTAATAGTGCATATCCCTCGTCTTTACATATGGCAGCTCAAACAACCCTCAAAGCTGTCTTTTCCCAGCTCAATTTTCCTGAAACCCTAACTGAAAATCATTAACTAAAAAGGCCGTATTGTGCGGAAGTCGTTTATAGCAACATTTTGTTGAATAAATGCACCATAGCAATGGAATGGCCTACTCCATCTGCACAGCAGGTTAAAAGGAACCACTGAAAAGTTATTGCATTTAATTTAGCTTGGTGCTATGAATGATTTATTTGAAAGTCCCATTACAAGAGGAAAAGAGCCCTATTTTCTGAATGCCTAACTACAGGAGTGGGGGTTACGGGCAAATTTTTGTCCATTAGTCGCCATACAAGTGTGAAAAAAAAAGGAGATTAATTTTAGTGTGGTAATGAAACCACAGTCTCCCGACAGACAAATTTATTTGGAGCTTTTTAAAATGTAAGAGAGATAGATGGTTTACTGTGTCTAAAATAATTGCCTGTATCATGAGAGTTCATTAAGTTAAAGCGGGGTGTGTTCCCAACCATGGCACTTGGCCCTTAGTTGTTGCAATCATAAAGGATGGAGCTCCTCCACACCTGAGTAATCTCTATGACAGATTTAGAGGAGGGAAGCCTGTGCAATACGTAAACTCTCTCTCTCACACACACACACACACACACACACACACACACCTACATCCAGTAATCACAGACTAGCACTGTGTCTATGCAAATAAAACTAATGCTGACGAGACTGCTGAAATACAGACTCAAAACATTCTCGCTATATTGGCTACTGTTGCCACCTCCAATATAAGATTTGGCAATTTGAACTATTATGATTTGGTGTAAGCCAATATGGACAGAATAAAGTGTGATCAATTTCAAACTTTGCTACCACCTAAAAAAAGATACTGTGAGAGACAACAATAAACACTGCTCTGCGAAAGGAATATATTCTTTTTCTCAAAATTTACATGGTACATATTTATAAATATATATAAATATATAGACATATAGAGGGCTGCCTTGCAGGTTAATCCAGGCACGTCCACAAAGTCATGGTCAAGTGCAGTTTAATATGATTATCTGCTTTTCCCAAAATACTTTTGGTTGGCTACATTTATGTAAATGTCCTTGGGTGCAGAGTAAGCAAAAAAGATAAATAAATACAATAAAAATACAATATTGTTTTACAGGAAAAAGAGAATTTTATTACTTACTTGCTTATTTATTTATTCTTAAAATGCTTTTAAGATAATATTGAATTACCTAGAGAAAGCAGAACACAGGATAAGAATTTGGAATATAGATTCTTCTCCATGGTTTGAAGCCTCATGTTTGGTATTTTGGAGGTTGCCTTCTTGGATTTTTGAAGCCAGAAGAAACCAAAATTGTATGAAAGGGTTAAGCTGTGGAGGGGTGAGGGGTAGTGATGGCCAAATGAAGCCTAATGAAGCGTTTTCTTCATTTTCTGAGCCCACTAAATGGCGCTCATGGTTTAAAGAGAGAGGCTCAAAGAATGGCAATTCAGTGTGCTTTCAACCTTTTGTTGAACAAAAAGCGCCATCTAGTGGGCTCAGAAAATAAAGAAAATGCTTCATGAGGCTTCATTTGGCCATCACTAGTGAGGGGTAAATCTGACTCAAAGACTGTGGTGATGCTCAAAATGGCCACACCCTGAAAGGGAAATTTCGGTTTATTTCAACCTGTCTCCTATCGTCCTAAATTTGTTTCAAGTGACTAGTGACATAGAAATAATAGTTAGCATGTTAGCCGTTAGCCTAGATACAGCCGGGGCGCATAGTAGCATCAGACCTGTTAAAATGTAAGTGAACGGGCAACCTTCAAGTGCAAAGTTAGTCCACTACACAAGCTTTTTTTCCACAAAGACCGCCTCATATCGTTAGGATAAATGTCAGAGAACATATAGAAAATGACATGTAAACGTGTTGTCTTACCTTACCGGTGTGCTGCCATGTTTGTTTACCATTTAGCTCTGCTTTCCAAAGCGCGGCCGAAATATATCTGGCGAGCTCTAGATAAAGCCCAGCTGGATACTACTCCAGGTGGAGGTGTCTCGTCCTCGGTCACATCCAGACCTTGAAAATAAGGCTGCAACCGGTCCCATTCCTTGCAACAGAGGCATTCCTCTTCTGTGGGCACTGGGGCACAGCATTCACAGGTACACCACCAATCTCCAGAGCTACGCAGCCTTGCAGCAGCCATTCCTCCTCTCTCGTCCTCTACCTGTTGGGCCTCTCTCTCTCTCCTCCTCTGTTCTTCAATTTCACGAAGCTCTTTGTCAGTGTATTCTGGCTCAAATAAATAAGGGCGGCCATCAAACTCTGCAAAATCAAATTCCTCCTCCACAAAGTCGAAGTCTGGCAAAAAGTCAGCCATTATTCTATAAATCTTTCATAAAATAAATGAATGAACTTTTCAGGCTACTGTCCGGTTCTGCCTTCCAGCTGTTGCTGCTTGTTCTCGTGAGATTTCGGCTGCACTTTGGAAAGCAGAGCTAAATGGTAAACAAACATGGCAGCACACCGGTAAGGTAAGACAACACGTTTACATGTGGTTTTCTATATGTTCTCTGACATTTATCCTAACGATATGAGGCGGTCTTTGTGGAAAAAAAGCTTGTTTAGTGGACTAACTTTGCACTTGAAGGTTGCCCGTTCACTTACGTTTTAACAGGTCTGATGCTACTATGCGCCCCGGCTGTATCTAGGCTAACGGCTAACATGCTAACTATTATTTTTATGTCACTAGTCACTTGAAACAAATTTAGGACGACAGGAGACAGGTTGAAATAAACTGAAATGTCCCTTTAATTGTGCTGAACTTTAAGCCTTAATAAAACTCAAACTTGTGAGGCTGCCACAAGATTTTGGCCGCCAGAGCAGTCTCAGAATGCCTAGGCATTGATTCCTCAAGTCATCTCTACTGGAGGGCTGGAACACCGTTCTTCCAGATATTCTCTTATTTGGTATTTTGACAATGGTGTCAAAACTGTTTAACACGTGAGTCCAAAATCTTCCATTAGGTGTTTAATTGAGTTGAGATCTGGTGATGGTGTTGGCCATAGCATTTGATTCATGTCATTTCCATGCTCATCAAACCATTCAGTGACCCCTCGTGCCCTATGGATGGGAGAAGAGAGCATCAGGATCGAAATAGTTCATCATAGGATGAATGAGATTACTCAGAACAAATGTGTATTGATTTGCAGTAACCATCTGCTCTACCAATAAGGAAACAAGTGGACCCAAATCAAGTGAACAAAATTTTAATGTAGGCAGGATGTCTCAAGTCGCATCTGTGTCAGCTCTGCTAAATTTAGGCTAAATGTGTCTTGATGGTGCTTTCTGTGGTTGGCTTTGGAAGGTGTTGGCATATGGCTGTGTGTCTCATCAGGATGTGGGAATCAACTCACCAGTCTGTAAACTGTCCTGCTTCCGACTTCTAGCTAGCTAGCTGCTAGCGTGCCAGGTCAAGGGTTTCAAATGTAAGCATTAGTAAACACTGAGGAAAAGATGGAGAGGATGACAACCAGCTGAACTAGCATCCTGCTGCAGTCATTAGGAAACAAACTGGATGACCTCCGTGCCACATCAGCTTCTGACGTGATAACAGGAACTGTAATATGCTTTCATTCACCAAAACGTGATGGCGATGAGGCATTGGCTTTATGGTGGATAAGGACTGCTGGCGTGTTGGTGGGAATGTGAGGTGCTGTCCTGTTCCTGCTGTGGATCACTGCCAACACCATTCAAAGACAGCTGTAGCCATCTTCTTTTGGTGGGGACGTGTGGATGGTTAAATCATTTCACAACCACAAACCATGGATTACCAGAACCCTCTGGAAACATGGACAAATTTATAAAGCAGCCGCCAACAATGTCAGAAGATGCAATGAATGACTTAATTACAGTTCACAAGTATAAGTAACTGATGAAATCACATTTCACTCGAGTTGTATCTTGTATAATTCCATGTGACAAATAAATGATTGATTGACTAGTTGACTGAAAATACCAACCAAAGCATTACAGAACCACTGTTGGTTATGTCTCTCCACTTCTTTTATTTGTCACCCGTCCGCATATTTTACATTCATTTTCAGGATTCGATATGGGCATTATTTTTTGTATATAACACCACTCGTCACAATTTGTTTGAGCTTTTTCCATTTCACACTTTTTCTTTCATTAAAAAACAGGTTTGAGAAAGTAAAATATTCTACTGTTGATGGAAAAGGTTTCAGAGCTGCTATATGAATGTAGATGATATGGGCTCTAGTTGAGTGTGACCTGCGG
The DNA here is from genome assembly GCF_011397635.1 of Epinephelus fuscoguttatus. Lineage (NCBI taxonomy): Eukaryota > Metazoa > Chordata > Actinopteri > Perciformes > Serranidae > Epinephelus > Epinephelus fuscoguttatus. The sequence continues at coordinate 34,903,737 of NC_064772.1, read as the reverse complement.
GGTGATGAACAGCCAATTGGAAGCCAACAGCGCTTTGCTAAACGTCACTCATTGTTCAGTTCATTTGCGTGGGTTGATTTAGGTCTTGCTTGCAGATCAATGCTGCAGGCAAGGCAGAAAGAGTGGAGAAAATACATCAACATTTTAAATGCATTCCCAAAGCCAAGCCTTCAATCTCACCCCTGCCCCGCAGGGACAGCCAACCACGTCTCATCTCCATATCAGTTGGTCGCTTTGCTTGGCTTTGCCTCGTTTACCTGCCTAAATTGCAGCAACCCAGGATGGCATCTCATACAACTGTGTGATGGAAAGGAAAGGTCAAGTGCTAGACATACTGTGGGTGCCAAATCACAAGACTTTTTTCTACTATTGTTCTCAGAGAGAGAAATAGATACGATATTACCTCTGGTGCCGTCATGAAACTTAAACAGAATGTTGGCCTGAATCTGTATTCCTAACCCGCCTGCCAAGCACACACATGAAACAGACACAACAGAGGACATAATGGAATATTTTTGCTCGCTGCCTTTCAGATGGAATAATAGCAAACACTGAGGGCTGAGGAAGGAGTTGAGGAGGGTATATTCAATAGTGGGATTATAATATCTGAGAGAGAAACAGTAAACATGAACCGTGCCAGTTTTCAGAGGCCGTCTGTGTATAATTTCTTTAATGTGGCACTTAAAAGAACTCAACTTCAAGAGGCTTTATGTGGAAAACACCAACAGAAAATGAATGAAAGAACGAGGGGATGCTTTGCCAAAATATCTGAGCAAACTTAAGCCAGGGTTGCAGGCAAATGTTGCAGATAGAGATCAATCCATTCCCTAATGCTATTTCTCTCTGTCTCTCTTATTTGTTTTGACAGCCTGTTCCTCGGCCATAATGTCCACAATGCCAGTATGGAGAGGGACTGGACTGGGTCCAGAAAAATAAGAAGCTATGGAGCTGTTGTAAAATGTGCCATCAAAATGGGACTGGACATGTCAGGGTAAATGTCAGTGGTCTCTATTTCTGTAGCATTTATGGGGTTCACTGTTCGTGATCATTGAGGTTAAGGGTAAGATTAACTTTATTGAACCTTGAGGGGAAATTGTGTTGCAGTGTGACTTTTCAAAATCCCTTTTAACCTGATAATGTACCAGTTTCAAGGAAAACTGGAAGAAACACTTGTCCTCTTGTTCATAGACGAAATGTGAGTTCATTTTTCACTTACGGATGCTTTAATACATAGTTGCTAGAAGGATCAATGGCAGCCATCAGAAACATTTTGGCAGCATCCTGATGTGACATAAAATGCACACATTACACCATACCTGTGGTCCATTTCAATGCTTTCAAATTCAATAGCTTATATTTAATTTAGGACTCAGCTACTGCATCAAACAAGCATCTGTCACATGGGGAATGACAACTTGAAGAAAACTACAAGTTGCATGGCAACTAGTGGCACCTCGCAAGTGTTGGGGAATTACACTCTATCAACCAATGGTAGTGCTTTTCGATTTTGCTGGACATCTGAGCAGTTTAATGTGGAAATGAGATCCATGTGATTTCCTCTGTGGCCCTCTATCATATGCTGGCTCCATTAATTCACACGTAGTCACCAAACCTTTGAGAACCCCTGCCTTAGTATGACTGTTCTCAACTGCCTCCGTTGGAAATGTGAAGTCCATTTCAAATTAAATAAAAAGCAACATTCTTTGAGACTGATTCACTTTTCATTGTCAACTTCATGTCAACTTCCACTTGAGACTTAAACCATTCCATGAACACAGTTCAGCTTTGTCTAATCTGTGTTAACTTTAGCCAGGCTGGAATAAGCTTCAATTGAGTGTGCGTAAGGATTGTAGACTCTTCTAGGGCCGACATCACAATGACGTGAGTTTGGTAGCTGGAGGCAAAACATGTCTCGCCACCACTGGGCTGTAAGCACAGGAGTCATTTTAAGACAAAGGGGTCCTTAAATGTTGTCTTGTTGTCTTATTGGGAGCCAGAATAGAAGGAGTCACGGCTCAAAACGTAAATTTTATCACATTTCAGATGCCACTGCCCGTCAACAAAAGCAGAGACAGCTATGGTTAAATGCTATAAGACGAAAGCACTGGACAGTAGTGATGGCCAAATGAAGCCTCATGAAGCATTTTCTTTATTTCATGAGCCCACTAGATGGCGCTTTTTGTTCAACAAAAGTTTGAAAGCACACTGAATTGCCTTTCTTTGAGCCTCTCTCTTTAAACCATGAGCGCCATCTAGTGGGCTCAGAAAATAAAGAAAATGCTTCATGAGGCTTCATTTGCCCATCACTACTGGACGGATGCGATCAGATGTACAATAACATTATGTGTATTAATGGTTATCATGTCCACCTCGTCAGACATTGGGGAGGTATGTAGAGAAATACTGGGTTTCTCTGTAACACTAACTTTTTAGCACATTAGCTAATGTTAGCTTTGATAGTAAAACAAACTGGAGGAAACCGTTCAAGTGTAGTTCTTCTTTCTAAGATTGGCATAGTAATCAACCACAAAGTTAGCTATCCCACCTTCAGCAGTCCAGAGAGCATACCAGTCTGGTCATAACTGTAATTAGCCCAATATGTCGAGGTGTGTGAAGCCTCTCTGACCGAACCCTCGGCTTATATTCATTCTTCTGTTACATCTCAACAGGAGCCATCTCAAAAGCCAGAAAAGAACGTAGCAACAAGTTAAACAAGATAAAATTAAGTACAAAAACAATTCCCAGAGTGATAAGTTGCCTGTAATGACATGTGAAATGTGTGTTAAAATAGTAGTCAGGCTCAAGGTTCATGTTGTTAGAGTTTACATAGATTCAGAATAGTCACACATAGTGGAAATGAATCAAGCTGACACGCAGTGCTGGCCTGTGTCATAGGGAGGTTGCATTGATTTACATTGTGAGGCACTCTATGCAGTAAAAATTAGAACTGGGTGAATGTAAATTGTAACCTTCTCATGATGTGTTCAATGTAATCTTGTAATGTTTTTACAGCACTATAAAATACATATCAGAGAGGGAATTATGATTCATCATATATAGTAATAATGCTTTTTGCCTTTATTTTTAAAAGATGATTTCATGACAAAGAAGGTTGTTTCATATATTATTAAATTGGTGCTCATTCAAAGGCAGTGTAATGAAGGACTGAATGATTCATTGTTGCAATTGTCACGCCCTCCTCCAGTCACCTTATCCAGAGCCCAGGACGATCTTATCAAAAGCCCACTCCTCTTCACATCCAATCCTGAGCTTCCTCTTCCTCACATCACCACCATTACCACCACCACCACCAGCGTCTATACTCCATAGCTGGGTTCCCTAATCTACTACATTTTTACCACCCTCCCAGAATATATAACATCACGATGGGGTCTAATCGCCAAAGACTTTTCACTTTTATCATCTTATGTGCATGTGTAGATAAATACTCTTTTTCTCTCAGAATGAGTCTCTCCTGATTGAAATGACATCTGTTATCTTTGCTATGGTTTCTAGAGATTCAGTGGGGTTATCAGAAGGTGGAAGCAATTTGTTTTCTACTCCTATGGGGTCTGTGACCAGGGCAGAAACTATGTTCACCTATGCAACTACTGACAAACTGCTATATAGGTGTATAACCATAACTGTTATGGCAGAAAGAGATATGGTTGACAATAGGTGAAAGAGTGCCTCTACTGAATCACTCCTGCAGTTAATGGAAAAGCACATTGTGCAGAAACACTGCAGTCTTTTTTTATTTTGCACTTGCATAGCAGTTTCTAAAGTTTCATAAAACATTCATAACATTCAGCAAAGTATAGTCGGAAAACCAATAGCTGAGGAGGTACTGTAAAGTGACAATATATATATATATATATATTTTTTTCCCCCAGCAAAGTCACCCTGACCTCCTCTTGACCTCAGATCAGCAAAACAAACAGCAGCACAACTGAGAAAATAACTGTCGCAGTTCAAACGTCTGATTAAAAATTTAGGCTGATCAAATCAGCCTTATTTATTCGCAGCGCCAAAGGCTACGCATGATTGGCTGAAAACTAGCATCAAGCTGTACTTGATTAGTGATGCCTGATGAGCTTCTTCCCGCTCATTTGGGGGGTGGGGGTGGATGAGGGGGGGCTGCGGTTGATTTGGGCTGATGAGACTTAATCATGCTAATCAATGAGCTTGGTGGGGGGAGGGGGGGCATGGAGTTGAAAGATAAATAAATAAACTGTCTCTGTAGTTGGAGTAGGTTTCCTGCCAATACTTGCGAGAATCAGCTTTTTTTCCTCACTCATATTGTTAATACTCTCGATGTAATTCTAAGCATGAACAATTTCATTTTTCACTCCAGAATGCTGTAAACTGCCCGAGGAATATTCAACAGTTGTCTTTATAATGGCTTTCCTATTTTCCTTTGAGCTGCTAAAGCTGAGATCCACATGAGGTTACGCTGTCACCCCGACTGCACTGCACTGTTGCGTACTTTTTAAATTTAGACACAAAATGAGTAAATGCATAATGCCCTTCCATGCACCCAGAGGAACTTTGCTCCAGAGGGGAAACCATTAAAAGCTTAGTGTTAAGTATTTAAAGTAAGTGAGAGTAAAGAAAGTTCTTGCCCCTGACATCACTTCATTCATTCCCAGATGTTGCTGGGACATGTAACCCACATATAGTTATCACTAAAATCTGAGCTTGTGTTTGATTTCGGATACGTGTTGATGAAAGAGCATGCAACCCATCGTAGCTTACTGGTATTTGCATAACCCTAGTTCTCTGAACAGTCTGAGTGTTTGACTATTGGAAACACCTCCCTGTGTATTCTTCAAAGCATTTATTCTATCATGTCAAACCTGGATGGTGAAGGAACCTCCTCACGCCCCATGAGAATGTCTCACTTTGCTAATTAGACACAATTCTCTTGAAAGAGAATATTGGGGTCTGTAATAATGAGGGGAGGGATGCTTCAAGCGTCAATCAGAGGTGTATCATCTGAAGAGTGGAAGGAAGTTTGATTGAAGGGGTGAAAATGTTCAGGAATCTGGCAGTTTCAGTGGTTGAATTATTTATTCAAGCGTACTATTGTTGCATGATGTAACTCTTGAAATTCGTGAATAAAACGTGAATTTTAGAATTTTGTTAAAGGAGCTGTATTGATTTTACATATGAAGAACAGTGTACCTGTCTAGAGTCTGTTGAAGGATGCTATCACGCACTGTGTTTTTGAGGCTAGACTCATACTCGGCCCTAAAAGTCAGACAGTCTTGACCTTTGCTGCTTTAATTTACTTTCATGCCGGCGACAGCCATGGCCAGAGGCAGTATGCGGTTGAGTTGTGAGTTCATCTGTCCATTCCATTCTCGTGAAAGCAATATCTTAGGGATGCCTTGAGGACATTTCTTTATATTTGGCATAAACTGTAACTTGGACTTAGTGATGAATGGTAAGAGTTTGGTGGTCAAAGGCCAAGGTCACCATGGAACATGATATCTCAAGAATGCCTAGAAGGAGCTTCTTCAAATGTGGCACTAATGTCCACTCGGACTCAACAATGAACTGATTTTGAGGTCAAAAGTCAAGTTATTCATATCGATCTGATTCTCATGAATATGATATCCTAGGAATGACTTGAGGGAATTTCTTCAAATGTGGCACAAAACCCACTCGGACTTAACGATGCATCTATTAGATTTTCCTCAACGCGTTCTCACTCCGACCTTGTCACATATTGACGTTTTGGTCATGGGCTTTCCACTTCCACGTACGACATGCGAGGTACCCTGGGTGCCTTGGTTGTTGACGTTCTGGGACACTATGTCAAGTTCGTGTCTTTCAGGATACACTTCAATTTTTACAGGAAATTAAACATTTACATATAGTCTCAAAACACCGGGAATTGACGTATTTTTTCCTTCAACAACAAAAACACGTGGTTAGGTTTAGGAAAAAAGAACTGCGTTTGGCTTTAGAACCGTACAAGATGATAACACCGCTCTCTCAGGTCAAAGTTGATGTTTGTTCGACCCATCCACCACCCCTCCCGCCCGCCCCACTCAGACTTTCACCACCTGAACTTTCGTCCTTGTCCCGCCTGACACCGCAAGTAACTGGCTGAGTATCATGCCAACTTTAAAGGACGCCTTTGTACGTTGGTTTCTGATGCTGCACGTCACTGTCAAGTGAGACCCTACTCTTTTTTTTACTGGTCAAATGTCACTGTGGCCTCAAAACATTTTTTTGACCATAACTCATACGCAAATGCATGCGCTAACTATGACAAAACTTGATACAAATATCTAATAGAATTTAAAAAAATCAGCTTTACTGTGGCAGTATAGTATTCTGCAAAAAGACTTTTCTGGCCAGTTATTTGATGCAATTACTCAAGAGACATTTGTTCTGTTGCTAAATTGGTGACACATACTTGTGCGCCCACCTTCAAACTGTTGTGACTGTAAAGATCTTCTGTGTTGCCTGATTAAAGATGCGTGTGAAGCATTCACATTTTAGAATTTGTTGCTTCTTTGCAGCAACATACATATAGGAGAAGTGTCACAAGCGACAGGGAGGCGACATGCAGCAACGGGCGGAAATCAAACCTGATTCCTGGCCCAATATTCTAAGGACACAGCCTTAGTACTTACTACCAGGTGAGCTACCAGGGTGCCTCCTTGCTTTTTAATTTAAACAAAGCTTATGTTATCTGCCTCTTTTGGGACTCCCAGTGCAATAGTAAGTTGCTGCTATACATTTCATTAAAGCTGTAATTTGTTACTTTTCTGGAAAATAACTTCATGCCGTATTAGCTAAAACTGTCACTGTATTTCCACAGCACAAAAGGAAGGCAGATAATCTGTGTTTAAAAAGGAAAATCATATTCCTGTGCCTATTCTACTGAATCAAAAACTGTGGTTACACCGTCAAACTAGGCAGCCTGCCCTGACCCATGTGAGCAGGATAGCCTTGTCCCACCCTTAGGTCCAAATACTGAGGTTTCCACCAGTGGAAAGATCACAGGTCATTAAAGTAAAACAGGTTTACCCCTTTGGAGCATGAATGTGGTCAACAAATTCCAATCTACTGTAAATAATTATGTAGATTGTGAAAAAAGTTGACATCTTGGTACAACAAGGGTGCTACAGCTGGAAATCTCCAAGACGGGGGTGTCAAACTCATGTTAGGTCATGGGCCACATACAGCCCAACTTGATCCCAATTGACCTATGGCTAAGCCACGCCCCCTCCACTCACTCAGACAAACTATCAACATTCAGTGCCCGGCGCTATGGCAGGTGTCACAGTACACGGCATTTCACAGGAGACAACTGATGATTTTTGGAGACATAACGATCAGATGTCATTGAGAAGTAACCAAAAGGGCCTAAACTACGCATTGGAGGGATATATTCATCATTTTATTGTTGAGAAGGTCGATGAAAAGCTTAAATTACAAGCCAACATTTACAGGTCACAGTGTACGCTTGTGAACCGCATCTGGTTGCCGTCACCATCAAAGACAACAAGTTAAAGTGCCACTGAAGTTAAGGTTTTTGGCTCAGAATATGAGAAAAGGATAACGGCCTTTTTACCATCTTTACCAAGAGTGTCTCTCCGTTAGTTTGGTGCTACAGTATTTACACTGAATCATTCAGCATAACGTTTGCCAACCTTTGTTATCTCTGCCATTACAGATAAGTTAATGAAGCTAAGCTCCAGAAGTTAACGTTAGCTTAACTAGAGCCCTTTGGACAACAGCTAACAATGATGTACCATCACCAAAGTACAAAACTAGAACAAAATAGGCTAATGAACTCCCAGCAAACAAGGTGACATGATGAACAACGCAGCTAGGAGCTAACGCTAGGCTAACTTTAGCTAACGTTAGCTAGAGATGTTAAAGATAACTTTATATTTCTTTGCAGCAAAGTGACAATATGTTGCCTCAAACACAATGTTGACTTACCTTAGAACAGATGTAGACATCATTGTTAATCTTATTCACGTTGAGTTGATGTTGTGGTCTAACGTTACCACACAACTTTATCCAAAGGAGACACTTTTCTCGCTTGAGATGTGGTTTAAAGTGTAAAAATACACCTCGTCGCCCAGCATCTCAGGATACCTTGTGTCAGAGTTGCATGTACCCCATGCACACCGTTTGACCATTTTTAAACTTCAAATCTCAGAAAAAGCTCATAAATCCATTGCATAATAACCTATAAGTAGTACAAGTACATTCTATAAACATTCACCATTTTATAAAACAGATTAAGAAGATAGAAGTCTGACACAGATTACACTGAAGCTGCTGATTAAAAAATATTTTGCACAATGTTTGATAGATACGTATTTCCTGAGAACTATATTCTGGTCAGGGTGGAAAAGCCTCCGAAGCAGCATTTTACATGAAGCAGCGCAACATTCGTCCTAAAACCTTGCAACTCTTAGCCCAGTCATGATATGTGGCCTGGATTGGACCTTTTGGTGGGCCGGTTCTGGCCCACAGACCGTATGTTTGACACCCCTGCTTTAGAGTTTTCCAAGCAAAAACGATTCCTCTTCTGTGGAGCACAAATGTGCTAAGTAAATATCATGGCCTTAATTTGGCCTGGATGAGCCCGAGTAAAGATCAGGGAACCACCCAAAACAATTGCATTTAAAATTTGGAGGCTTATAACCACAGAATCTCAAATAAAAATTCACTCCGTTTACCAGATCTCTGGTTATGGACCAGAGTTTGTATGTCCAGACAGATAACCCGTCTGATCCTTTGGCCCTGCTGCTAGCGAGGTCTTACATAATGCTACCAATAAGGATGGAATACAGAGTGAGCTGCTGAAGTTTGATAATAATTCAGAAGATCAAGGTGAAACTCCAGGTGCACTCTGTACTGTGCTTTTCTGGAAGATGAATGCCAAGATCAATCCAAATGTGAATGTGGACTTTGAGGTGTTTCCTTCATGGTGAGATGATTAAAGAAACCCTTTGTTGACTCTGCTGACATGTCTAGAAAAGTGATAGCTAGGAAAATAACTTGACATATTGTGGCTGCTGGAGCCAGATCTATCACTTCGTAGGTTTTTGTTTTTCTCTCTGCTCCTGTCACACCACATTAAAAAAAAAGGTTGGAGAGGTGCATGTTGTTATGAAAGGAACACTTAACCACGCTGCTGGTATGCTCCCATCGACTGAATCTGGTGTTATTTACTGTGTCAAAAGGACACAGACATATTTTTGACACCTTTTTTAACACATTAAATTACATGTTATAAAGATGCCAAAGATAATTCATCAGGAAGAGAGCAACAAACACATGCTAAAATCCTTTCATGACTGTAAGCAAATGCTTGAGATAGAGTACCTTAAGAACGTGGGAGTTAATGAACCAGATCATAAAATAACGACCAGAATTTCTTTGTTTTGTAGGTTTTTGAAAGAAAAATAATATACTCGTTTATGATAGTTTATGAGTTGTCTAGCCACAAATCTAAACATGGAGGTAGCTTTGCTGGCAGCTAGCATCTAACAACAGCAACAGCGCTGACAGAGCTAATGGTGTTACAGTGGAGACCTGGGAGGCCGGCGCTACGCTTCTGTAACGACACCATCGTCGTCATGATATCAGAGGTGACCGCAGTATGATGACAGTGCAAAGCGGCAGAGATGAGCCAGCCAGTGGGATACACACATGCACTAACATGCACATATGGCTGGACAAGCTTAACAAAAAACAGAGAAGCTCAGATTACAACCCACACAGAGGGAGTGCGACTTTGATCTCCGCCCAAGATGCCATGGCTCCACGATATCTTTACATAGCACATAGTGGTTTGCTGCTTTATTAATGCTCTGAATGTTGCATATAGAATCTTTGAACTAATCAACCAGTACCATTGCTTCTCAGAGTACTATTGTGTGCATACTGTAAATGTACACGATTGACAAACTTAGTGTAATTGTGGAAGTGAGCATGGTTAGCACTCAGCTGTCGGAGATAGAGGTGGCGGGATGACTGAGAGGCCCACCGGGTGAGTTGATTACATAGATGTACGATGAGCCCCATTTCCACCAAGCAGTCCGATACGATTCAGTTCAGTTCTGTTCAGTTCAGTTTGCATTTTTCTGTTTCTACTGTGAAAAGTATGTCGTCTGGTCAGGGAACACCTTGGGGTCCCCCAGGAGGAGAGGTAATGCATTGCTGGGGAGAGGAACATCTGGGGTGCTTTGCTTGGTCTGCTGCCCCTGTGACCCGGCCCCAGGTAAGTGGATGAAAATGGATGGATGGATTGTGCAAAGTTGTGGACAGTACCGACAGAACCGTTCCTACCCATCCCCATTTTTGGTACCTCCTTGTTGGCGTACCTAGCACACAGATCTGGTACTAAGTGGTCAAACTAAAAACAATGCAGTCTGATTGGTCAGTAGAGGACGGTCACTCTTACTCAGGGCTGAGTTGTGTCTGGTTTTGAGGCTCATGTAACCACTGTTCATACTGTGGCAAGTCCCACACACATTAGTAAACTAACTATAAATGAAAGAATGTTTTCCAGCCTCATTCTGTGGACGATAAACCAGGTGCAGACTGGTTAGAGAGGAAATACAGTGAGTGCTGGACCGAGCAGTGAGTGACAACAACCCCGCCCACATTTAGGAGGACTGTTTGCGGTGGAGACGCTTATCAGACTTAGGGTCCAGGTATCATGTCTGAAGGGTCACTTTTGGTGCCAAAGTTACCATCCCGAAAGTGTTTAGTGGAAATAGGGCTATAATGGCTAGATACTGGACGCCAAGTTGGCCTCCAGGTTTCCTTCCATGATATGTGACGACACTGAATGTGCACAGTAGTGTTTCTCCCTCTGGCTCGGCCCATGAGTTCCTGCTTGGCTCATACACTTTTTGTGATGACGTCAAAGATTTGTCGATTGCTTTTCGTGGCTCAGGGAACGTTTTACAAATATAAAAAGTCCATGGTTTAAAAATTCACAAAAGCAAAGAGTCATAATTGGCATTGTTTGCAGTTCGAGGTGTCCTGTCAACAGTTTTACAGACGTCTCTTTTATAATGGTTGTCTATGAGGAAAATGCGTTCTGGGCAGTCGGAGATTCTTTGCTGCAATACAGCGAGTGGCCACTAGGTGAAATTGGAAGCAGGTCTGGTTGATTGGCACAGCAGGTGCTCATTGTCTAATCATACTCTCCCTTTAAATGCAGTAGTGTGCTAGACTTCAGAGAACTGCCACAAACCTAATGTCTTGTCTGGTGGAACAGGCTCCCAGTTTAATAAGGCTGAATGTTACCGTAGTGGCCTGGGTTGGATTCTGGGCTGTGGCCCTTTGCTGCGAGTCTTCTCAAAATTTTTTTAAATAAATAAGCACGTGTGAGCCGTCATAATAAAAGACCATTGTCTGTAAGCAATGCTGCTCCCTGTGTTTTGTGTTGAGGGAGCTCTGTACTGTAGTTTGGGCCTAACTATAGAGATATATTGTTCTTTAAAACAATTTAATTCATTTTGCATGCACAGGCGAGTGTGTCAGTGTCTTCTGAAACATAAATCCATTTAAAAGTTCAAAGAGGGATATTGTCTGCCTTTCAAAACATATCTGGGCTCTTTGTTTTAATATTTGGTGGTTATATATTAATATTTAAGATGTGGTGTATTAATATTTGGCCTGCTGTATTTTAATATTTGGTATGGGGTGTGTGTTAATATTTGGCCTGCCATATTTTAATATTGTTATATTACTTTGTTGTATATTTGTGTGTTGCAAGTCTGCTCTACCCCAGAGAAGAGCAAGTCTCTGTTCTCTGTTACATCGTCCCCCTGTTCGCATGCACTCTATATTACTTATGTTGTAGTCTCTTTTCCCAGGTCGTGTCACATGGAGCTGCTGGTCAACGAAATTGCAAAACTGGTTATTGCTTATGCCTGCTTGTGCTTGCAGTAGATTACCTCAGGACGTTGTCTAAATTCCCGCCAGTAGGATACTATAAATAAACTGATGATTTTACTTTTGGTCAATAAATTCAAAAAGGTTTTCTCCCTCTAGAAAATGTTAAAGCTCCCTGGCCGATGCAACACCATGCACGTGGGTGGATTATGAAACGATGGGCCCCTGGGCACAGATATGCAAAGGGCCCCACAACTTAGTTTCCACAGGACAGACAGACTTTGTGGGTTTGTGTCGTCGGTATGCATCTCTTTGCAGTTTTGAGTCTCTTTGCATCATTTTATCTCTCCTTGTGATTATTTTGTGTCTCTTTGTTGTTCCTTTGCATTTCTTTGTGGTCCTTGTGTCTCTTCATGGTCAGTACGTGTTCATTTGACATTTGACATTTTGCAAGTGAAGGTTCAGGGGCCCCGATCGCGCTTGGGGCCCCTGAACTTGTGCCTGGAAGGCCCATTCAGTAATCAAAACATTCTCGTTCTGACCTCGCCACGTCTTGACATTTGGTCATGCACTTTCCATGTCGAGATACGACGTGCAAGGTACCCTGGGTGTGTCGGTTGTTGACGTTCTGGGACGCCATGTTAACTTCATCCTGTTACATGCATTGTCTGTTTTCAAAATACACTTCTGTTTTCACAGGAAATGTACAGTTGGCATACAGTCTCTTTCAAAATAAATGCACTACATTGGTACAACACTGCAAGCAACAAATGCATGTGGTTACGTTCAGCCAACGCACGTACGTGGTTGGGTTTAAGCAACAAAAGCACATGGTTGGGTTTAGGAAAAAAAGAACAGGGTTTGGCTTTACAATCTTACAGGAAGTGAACACCAGCCCCCTGGATGAAAGTTGGTGCTTGCTGAACCCATCCACCACCTCTCCCACCCACCCTACTTGGACTTCAGCTGCCTTAACTCTCATTGTTGTTCCCCTAGCGTTTCCCTCCTGATGCTAGCGGGCACGATAAACGATAACAGTGACCGGTCACGAATCATGCCAACATGAAAGGTTGGCTTTCTTCTGATGCCGAAAGCCACTGACCAAGCACCCGCTTTTGAAGACTTTGGAGTGAGACCAGGTTGCAGTAATTTATCAATGACTATGCAACATTGTCTTTGCAGTGGGAATGACATTAATACCAATTTTATGGCAATTAGTTGTCTTTTGTTTTAAAGGGCAACAACAAAAACTTCTCTGGGGAACATGAAAGTGGTCATGAAATGTTATCGGTCATCTGCCTGTTAGATAAAGATAAAGTTTGTACATTGAAAAATGCTTCAAGGTGGTACAAGTGAAACCCATCACATTAGAATTCAACCACTGGAGTATGGGGTGCCATTTGTAAAGCGGCTCACGCTGAAAATAACATCAACATTTTGCCACATTTAGCTTCAAACAATGTTTAAAAAAAAGTGTTGTGAATTTTTTAACGTCACCTTTTACCACATTTACAGCAATATTTGTTAACTTAGAAATATATTAAATAGTTAAATCTAAATATTAAATGTGGCACCTAAATGTTAAATGTTAAATCTAAATATTAAATCTAAATCTAAATGTTAAATCTAAATGCTAAATCTAAATCTAAAATGTTAAATGTTAAATTTAAATGTTCTTGGAGAAACGAAATATTTAGCTAATATGCAAATTCACACTGCTGGTCACCAGAAGTACCAAATAAAAGCTTGAGATGGTCAGACTGTGTTTATAGAATCAAATAACGAATTAAAACCATCTTATTTTGATTTAGTATTTAGATTTAACATTTAGATTTAGATTTAATATTTAGATTTAGATTTAACATTCAGATTTAATATTTAGATTTAGATTTAGATTTAATATTTAGATTTAACATTTAACATTTAGGTGCCACATTTAATATATAACACTTTTTTAAACATTGTTTGAAGCTAAATGTGGCAAAATGTTGATGTTATTTTCAGCGTGAGCCACTTTACAAACGGCACCCCATACTGGAGGCCATGCGTGTCCAAATATTGTTACTGTTCCACAACTAGTTTTACTAAAGACTGATTTTAGTCGACAAACTGTCTCAGTAAATTTCTTCCCTCTCTCCATCTCGACCCGTGTGACTGCCGTAGTGTTTTAGAAACTCCGATCTTACCTTCTTTTGTATCATCCCTCTAGTCTAAAAGGCCTATAGGCTACAAGAGATGTTTGCCAAATAAGATGTCTCTGGATTCAGCTCACGGGAGGTTATTATGAAAATACATTGTGAAATATAATTTCTATCGAGCCAGGGGGTCCATTAATTTGAGCTTAAAAGTGAATCCATTGCCAAAAGCCGCTACTACAGCTCTTCCCTGTTTCAATTCACTCGCAGCCATTTGTAATTGCTTTGTGCCGTGAGTGGAATGGACGCGTGCTTATGATTGAATGCACAGTAGGCATTGATCAGAGTGGGAGATATCTGGGGTTTTTCGCTGTAGAAATAATTCCTCAGTGACGCCAACTGGGATAATTCCCCAAACTAAATGGTCAACAATTTAGATTACAGCTCTCAGCATTGACTCCCTGCTGTAAAACTGTCGAACAACTGGAGACAACAATCTGCTTGATTTTCCTGGGGGGAAAGATTCAGTGAAGTGCCACATATTTGCTGTCTAACCTTTGTTTAAGCCTGTTTTGATATTCTGTGGAGATATCTCTAGCTTGCTAAATTTCTTACTCATTATGGCAGCTCTAATCCACAGTGAGAACCTTCTGGCTGCTGATAAAGTTCTGTTAGGGCACTGTGTGGTTGCATGTTCTCTGTGAGATCAATTATCCTTCTTGGGTTTATCACTGTTGTGTGAAAAGGAAGAATGCAACACACAAATGCAACTAGATGCTCCGTCATCATAAAGAAGTTATGGATTGCAGCTTTAAATAAATCACAAGTCACTGTGACCATATCAAGGCTACAGTGTCTTTGTACAGAGCCAAGGATGACTAAACTATTCTGCTGGCTGATTTATAGGTTACAGGTTTTGCTGACAGAGATGCTCCGATGTTTAGCTGAAGGGCTTGATTTTCACTAAAGATGGGGGCACCTTGTCAAAACCCTTTTCTTGTCCCCCTCAGCTGAGCTTAAAGAAACGTTGATACAATCACCTGGATCATGTAAAGCTACCTCACGCTCACAGAAGTCAAATTAAGATGCACTGGTCAGATCATTTTACGTAGAACATTTTGCAGGAAAATATTGCTTTGATTACTGAATAATTTTAGCTGGTAATTCTCGTTAACTCATATTTGGGCTTCAGAAAGAGTAATGTCACTTCAGAAATGTGCCCCTTATTTATCTGAAGTGCTGTATCGTAGGCAGCTGGACTCGCTTGAGTTTCTTGAAGATGTTTCACCTCATCCAAGAGGCTTCTTCGGGACTGGTGCGGAGTTGCTTTAAACTCTGTGTGGCTGTGAACCCTTACAGAGTTGTTACCTATGAGTTGTTGCCCCACCTGTCCAGGTCAGAATGGGTGTTAGTCGTTTAATGATGAGACTCTGACACTCTGTAGCCCTTTTTAGATGGGAATTGTGCAAATTAGCAGGAAAGCCCAATCAGTCTTCTTTCAGTCGTGGCAGTATAAAAAACAAAATACACAATCTGCCTTTTTCGGGGCAATGGGGGGCGTGAGCAAGTAACAAAACGTGTAGCTCAGTGTGTGACGTAAACAGTGATGTGGGAGGGAAGCCGCAGCTGGTCAGTCCTTCGGCGATTCTCTCATAAGTCGGCCCGTTCTTCACCGTCCCCGTCATCTGACGGTTAATGGCCTCTTCGTTTGCGAGGACAAGGAGGGCGTGCAATTCCTTGTCTCCCCAGTTGCTCATCTTTACAGTGTCTGTCAGGTTTGTGTTTCCCTCTTGCTACTAGATGCTCGCTAATTCCTGCTATCAGCTGTTTCCTGTTTATCCACCGCCAGTGGCTCGCAGGTGCGGCATCATTAACAGCTCCTCCCACAAGTCTTCAACAGCCCCTCCCGTGGCAGAAGGGCGCCCGTTCTTTTTAAACCAAAAAGGTTCCACCAATATGTCTACCCTACGAGGCGGGAAATTGTCTAAACGCTTGCAGCTTGCCGGCAAAACAGCCCAACATTCGCGAAAAACCTGGCAGTGTAAAAAAGGGGCTTAAAACTCAAGAGCTCACATGTGACCTCACAGATTCTGCATGGGTCACACCCACACAGAGTTTAAAGCCTGCAACTCTGCAGATGTCCGTCAGAACTGAAGAAGCCTCTTGGGTGAGAGGTGAAACGTCTTCAAAGAACTCAAGCAAGTCCAGTTGCCTACGATTTAGAGCTTAAGATTACCATGACCATGATGACTGAGGATCTTCAGTGACATGCCCCTTATTTAGGACGGGGGTCCAGTAAAACTCACCTTTGTCCTGATCTTTCAGCTCAGACAAGTTTAACAAAAGTGGTTAAAATTAAATTCTTGGCACATTACAGTGTCCTAAAGGTTAGAGTATTATCATTCCAGTAAAAAGTTATTCTTAAAATTTTCACAAAATCAAATCATTTTTCTTCTGCAATCGCCATTCGATGTGTTAAGAATCAGTAAAGTCTTCTTCGTAAGTGGCCACCATACCATTAGTTGCTACCTGCCGGCTCAGCCACCTCCATGTTGAGAACAGTGTGCAGACAACCTGAATCAGACTCTGATACGCTCTGAATGTTGTATCCAGCTCATTTAAATATCTGACAAAGAAGCTGCTCAGTGAGTGTTTGTTGTTGCGTTGAACCACACTTGCCATCAACAGGGGAACCAAAGGAGTCGACAGGACTGAAGTCTCAAGGATTCCGCCATGTTTCAAAATGGCAATGTGTACCCTATTGAGATCGCTGTGGCTCAGGAGGTAGAGTGGGTGCTCCATTAATTTCAGGGTTGTTGGTTTAATCCCCAGCTGCATGTGTGTGAAAAGGCACTATGTAAATGCATTCTGTTTATTCAACTGAACAAAAGTTGTATAAGTTATTCCAACATAAATTATGGTGTGTAAAGTAAATACTAAACTGGAACTGCTTTTATTGTACTATATATTGGTGTATTTAACCTTAATATTAACATTATAACATTTTAATGTATGTTTTTTTAATGACTTTGAGGCGCTGTCCTGAGCTTTTCTGCAACTTTTTAATGTGAGGGAACAAACATGTCGGGGCGCTGAGTGAAAATAAATGAAAATTTAGAAATCTAATGAGATTTTGGAGAAAAAAAGAATAAAAGTCTGATAAGGGAAGGAGATATTACTGTTGTATCTAAAATCATGGATATCAGGTTTTGAAGTGTTCTTACTGTGAGATTGAAATATTCATTTCTGCCGCACATTACCTGCCTTTCATTTCATATATTAATAAAATTGTATTATTGGCTTTGAGGAGAACGCAGCTTCATTCTTCTGTGCACTTTGCGCTTTCATAATTGATTAAATTATCATTATTGGTTCAGAAACACATTCAACTGAATTGATTTCCGTTCCAGCTCATTTGCTTGTAGGACATAAGTGATTGTGTAAATGTGACGCGTGGTGTTTTGGCACCATACAATGGATGCTGATAAAATGAATTAAGAACATAAATGTTGAACATTTGCACACATGCTTTATTTATCACTGCCGCCCCGAGTTCCTCTCATTATAAATGGTACAATATTGCTGGGATTTCCATAACCAGTGGGATGGATTATATTGGCATCATAGGACATTAATGATAAATCATACAAATGTTTTCTTGCACACTCATAAATAACAAATATTTATTCCACTTGTTTTTTCGCCCTTTTTTTTCCAAATATGCACATATGGTTTGTCATATCATCTGTGACAGATTGCTCCTCTGCATAAACAACAAGCTGACACGAAAGCATACTTACTGTGGGATCTTAAAAGATACAGGCCTGCCGAGTCAGCGTCACAGATGTGGGAAAATGGCATCATCACATTCTGAGTTCTCAAATCCTGTAAATTGTCTGCACACATGAAAAGACGCTCAGGTGTCGGAGCTGGCAGCGTTCCAGCAGCATTATATTCCTCTTTATATTCAATGATATGCAGATGGCTGACGATACAGAAAATGTGTTGATGCGTTCCTCCACATCTGGGACGTCTGTGATGTACACAACTGGCATTCTGTTAGATGCAGCTTACTTTGTCTACAACAGCTGCAGCTGCTGCAGTCCTCTGTCAGTGTGTACAGTGGGCCTGTTCAGAAACAGCACTGCTGCACACACACAAGTGTTTAAAAGAACTCACAGCCTTATGTATAATTATGTACTTTTGCACAGAAGTGGATAAAAAATAGATTTGAAGCCTAAAAAGTTGCTTTGAGTCAAAGTTGAACTCCATCTCCTGAAATTATGTTTTTATACTACATGGATTTGCCTAATTTGTTTTGGAGGAGACGAAGTTGCTGCATGGATAATATTTCTTTCAGCTCTGAGTGCTACATTCTGGTACCAAATGGAAGTCACAGAGAGGAAACACATTCTCATCCCAACTCGTCAAATATTGCTGCTTTGCAGTGGACCTACTCATCAAAATGTGACGTGATGGGTACCCTCCTGCATCACTTTTAGACACTCAGGGATAGTGAGTCAGTTAATGCTATTTACATGCATTGTGTCTTTCCAAAATACTCCACAGAAAATCTTTTTGCTTGTTCAATGCATACAGTTTTTAAAAAAAAAACAAAACAAACTTACACTGTAGGTTAAACACTTGATCTAACGTTGAATTTATTTCCTTATGTTATTTTCTTCTTAATTTTGTATTACACAATGATCTATCCATTGTAATATTGTTTGGGTTAGCAACTTTAAAAGCAACCTCAACTGTATCTTCTCTCTGCAAAAAAATTTTTCTCAAAATGATAACATTCTCGTCGCGCTTTTGAAAGCAGAGCTAGATGGTAAACAAACATGGCAGCACACCGGTAAGGTAAAACAACACGTTTACATGTCGTTTTCTATATGTTCTCTGACATTTATCCTAACGATATGAGGCGGTCTTTGTGGAAAAAAAAGCTTGTTTAGTGGACTAACTTTGCACTTGAAGGTTGCCCGTTCACTTACGTTTTAACAGGTCTGACGCTACTATGCGCCCCGGCTGTATCTAGGCTAACGGCTAACATGCTAACTATTATTTCTATGTCACTAGTCACTTAAAACAAATTTAGGACGATAGGAGACAGGCTGAAATAAACCGAAATTTTCCTTTAACTATTTGCAGATTTGTTTTCAATCTACTCACAGTTTACTGCCAGTCTGTTTTCAAAATGTATTTTTGTATAATTCCCAAGTACATGACTACAACACAAGGTCAGCTAATAATCTTCATCCCACTTTTTTCATGACAACTTTTTCCCAATTTTCCATTAGATACAGAGGTCCTCTCTGCTGGAACAATTTACAGCGTCATATTAGAAACTGCATCGGTCTTTATTCATTTAAGAAACAAACCATTCACTTTTTGTTGTTCCAATTAAGCAATGCAACATCATAATCACTCTCTGCCTTTATCTACGGTATTCATTAGTCTTACATTATTCAACGTTTTGTTTCATTTTTTGTCCTCTTAGCTGAGTCACTCATTTGTCCACATGTCTTAATGTAGGCTTACGTATTGCTTTTGCTTTGTTTTATGATGAATGTTTTACATTAGGAGGGCCACCTGACGAGCCCTAAGGGTTTTTTTTGGCTCCTCCTGCACACTTTTTTTTTTCTTTTAAAACATCGTTTTTTATATGTGTGATACTGGGTGTATTCTGTTTCTTCTTATTGACACCACTGTACTTTTTCTTGTGTGCAAATAAATAAAATAAAAACTAAATCAATAAATGTTAAGGCAACAAACGCAAGGTGAAGAAAAAAACTATCATGAGCTGTGTCTCAATTCAGGGGCCGCAGCCTTCGGAGGCTTCATTTCAAGACCAAGTGTGTCACATTGGCGCGACCAAGACTGTCCCATTGTGGACAAGAAATGCAGCCTTCTTTCCCAGAATTTGGAGGATGCCATGAGTGAATCCTTCATGGCCCAGCCTATCCCAAGATGCAGGGCATGCATAGTTAGAGTTTGACGTCCAAACTCCGGCCTCATCACTCCCCACAGATATGTTCACATGAGATATTGGGAAGCCATGATTAAATATTTCCCCCTTAGCCGCAGCCTGCGGGTGGATACTGAGGTGGAGGTGGGGCTGAAAGAGCAAACGACAGTACTGATGCAGGGCAGCAGCCATATAGACAATGCAAAGGGGGAACTTGGAAGTGTAAAAACTGGTGAACCAGGAGAGAATGGACTCAAAGGCACAACTCAGGAGGCAGTTCAGGTAAAACGAGTCTTTACTGGTCAAAAGTACACACAGGACAATTAGTAGAGGCAAACAAATCCAAAGGGACGAGGCAGAGGCAGAGTCAAAAAACAGGCAAAGTCCAAAAAACCAAGAAACAGGCACAGGGAAACAAAAGGCTGGAAAGTTAAACACACAAGGAGCTAAGACGAACTGGCACAGAGAGAAAACAAGACACACACTAAATACTGTGGTGAGGGGAAGGCTAATGAGACACAGGTGAGGCTAATCAGAGCGGGACAGACAATCAAACACAGGTGAAGTCATCAAAAGTGGGAAGGAACACACAGGGGCAGGAAGTGAAGTGATGTGAAATGAGAGATGTGAGTTTCAAAGTAAAACAGGAAACAGCATGAATGAATAAAAACACAACCTAAGAAACTTGAGCCGTGACAGGAAGATTTTCCAGCCAGTGACGTATGACGTGTGTGTATGAATAGAGTTGACTGCCTGAACAAGCTTGCAGGTGTTGCTCCCTTTGTTAACTAGCTAACGGTTAACTGCTATTAGCATTACTATTTGGGACGGCAGCAGTTCAGTCCATAGGGACCTGGGCTGGGAACCGGACGGTCACCTGTTGAAGTCCCTGTCCGTACCAAATATGGAGCATGGCTAGAGAGGTGCCAGTTCGCCCCCGGGCACTGCCGAGGTGCCCCTGAGCAAGGCACCGAACCACCCAACCGCTCGGGGCGCCTGACCGTGGTGGCCCCACCACTCTGACATCTCTCCACTTTGTGCATGTATAGGTCCTGTTTGTGCATGCCTGTTAGACCTGTGTGTTAATGACAAAAGAGTGAAAAAATTGAATTTCCCCTCAGGGGGATTAATAAAGTATATAAAATTAAATTAAAATTAAAATTAAATTAATTAGCACAAAGCACAAAGCTTAAAAAATCTTAATTTAATAAGTTTACCTGAACACAGTCAATCAGCCTGAAATATATCAAATGGCAGTGTCTCCAGTGGTGAATCATCTCTTCAAGTATTAAATTAAACAAAAAGAAAATAATGATGATATATAATTCTCTGGGTCCATGATTTAGGACTATCGAACATATTAGCTTAGTACTTCTTCCGTCAAGCTCAGCTCGTTGCTAGGTAACAAGAATGCTAACAGGTTAGGGCAAAAGCAGCTGGAGATGCAACCAGGAAATATTTCGCAGACCAGACTGTCCCATTTCGGAGACTGTTCAGTTTGGCTGATGTGGTCTTCAAAGGACGTGTCCGACGTCGATCACCAAGGCCACATCCTTCCACGGCCGCAGCCCCTGAATTGAGACACAGCTATTGTTTGTTCAAAATAAGTATGGTTACCACTAACGGAATGTATCATTACGTGACATAATCATGTGAGATACGTCACTAATTTAGTATGCTACAAATGGAATATGTTAATCAGCAATGTAAGTCTCAACTGTTTTGCAGGTATATTTAGTAGAAGTACGATCCAACCCAAAATCCATCGTCCAGAGTCATAGCGCACCTTTAAAGCTGAAACCTGAAAACTTGGTGTCTAAAGTTAAATTCTGTATGGAACATCAAATATTCATGACTAAATCAAAATTTAGGTCTGAAAAAGATATTACCAACAGTTAACTCAGCTAAAAACTCAGCTAAATGAGCTTTGTGTGGGAGCCTTAATCAGATTCATTGCATTGCATTACCTCACGCTTTTTGCCAAAGTGACTTACAGTCATGTGGGTTCAACTCTAGAATTGCAAGAATCATGCAGGTACATGGACTTCATCAAACATTCTTCAAGTGCTACATTAAGAAACAATAAGAGATAGAGAAAAAAGTTTGTATTTTCTATTTTATGGGCCAAGGTCTCATCAGTCTGATCAGATGAGTTTTCAGTCTGCAACAGAAGATTATTAGAGTTTCTGTTGTCCTGATGTCAATGAGGAGTTAGTCCCTACAGTGGAGCCAGGACAGCAAACAGGAAAATGAGAGCTAGTTAAAAGCTAGAGTGAACAGAGACGTTTTTAGCTTTGTTTTAAAAGTATTTAGTGAGCTAGCTTCCCTGATATCTTTAGTTAGTGTGCTGCATATCTTTGGGGCTTATTTGACAAATGCTGCATCCCCAATCTTCTTCCAGCTGTTGGGAACCTCCAATAAACCAGCAGCAGATGGAAGAGGATATTAACAGGAAGTCAGAGCAGCTCGGACTGGCCTGATGTGCTCTCTCCTCTTGGTTCTGGTAAGTAGCCGAGCTGCAGAGTCCTGACTGAGCTGAAGCTAGTATCAAGTGTGTTACAGTAGTGAGTCAGCTTGAAAGAAAGGCATGTATCAGTTTCTCAGCATCTGTTTCTTTTAGAAATGGTCGTACCTTAGCTATGTTTCTGAAGTGGAAAGAGTATGTTCTCATTACCCTGTTAATGTGGGACTTGAAGCTTAGATCTGAATCAAGGATCACACCAAAACTTGTAACCTCAGATTCAGTCGGGGGAGGTGAAAAATGTACTCACCACGCCAAACTATAATCTTTGTTTCTCAGTCTAACCAGGGAGTTTTTTTGCCTAAACCTAACAAAGTAGTTCTTGTGCAATGCTAACCATTTCACACAAATCCCTTTACAATGCCTGTTCAAGGCTGGAATATTATGCCATCATGCCGCCTCACTGCGCTGCATAAGGTACTATCGTAGACAGAGTGGTCTCGCCTTTAAACCACTATGGGAGGTAGTAACTAGCCTGGTGAAACCATCCTGATCTTGCGAGCTCATATTCAATTTCGCCCTGCAGGTCAGTTTGGCCATGCAATCATAAAGGCGCATTCTGGCATCGGTTAAAGCTTACCGGGCCAGTCGCAACAGTTTATTACACTGGGGCGCGCATCAGAATAGAGTGTGCCAGGGCTGACGTCAAAACCCGGAAGTTTAGCATCACGCTGGTTCCCGGAAGAGAAAGTGAATGTGATTTTTGCATTACGTTTTTGATTGTGTCAGAAAATAAGCTCTGTGGCTAACACAAGTTTATGATACTTACAGGTTTTGTTCAGCGAGATAATCTTCACATATGAACACCTTTCATACCGCATTTGAAGCTTAAATGCGATCGCCAGAAGTAAAAAGCTAACGTTAGGCTTTAACGGACTACATGACTACTCCACGGTCGCATGACTCTTGACGTCACCGCCACTAAGCTTTCAACTGATTTCGGCTGCTTTATTTTAAAAACATTGTATAATGGGGAAATCGGACTGTTTAAGCTAAATATAGAAGCTGTAATGGCGGACTGCCAGCACTCCCGCCTGTTCGGGGGTGATGACGTTTAATGTCCCCGACAGGGTTTGTAGTCGTATTGAGCAACTTGTTAGCAACCGCCTTTTTTACGACACATGAAAGCTTCAAAATTCACAAGTAGGGAATTTACTGACGTGTTTTATGTCGTAGAACAAAACCTGAAACTCGCTTAAGCTTTTGTTAACCACAGACCTTATTTGAGGCGTTTTACCAAAATCCCATTTAAAGAACGTATTGACTTTTAGACGAGAGAACCGGAAGTGCTAAAAGCGCTAACGGAGTTCCGGGTTTACTGGCACACTCTATAGGAGGGACAAGGAGCGGAGTGAGTGCATTTCGTAAACAACCAACATGGCTACTGATTTTGAAACTGCGATGGTAAATGTGTTGAACGAACTGGAATATACATTTTCTTTAAAAGCAGAACAAACGGCTGCACTGAAAGCTTTTATTGAAAAAAAAGGATGTGTTTGCCGTCCTTCGTACGGGGTTTGGTACAAGTTTAATTTACCAACTGGCTCCGCTGATTGGGAAAAAGATGGGACTCAGTGAAAACCCAGTGGCTATTGTTGTTTCTCCGCTAGTTGCTCTCATGGAGGAGCAGGTCAGGGAAGCGACCAAGCTGGGAATCACAGCCACGCAACTTGGAGTCCACAGTGAGGAGGAAATACGCAAAGAAGCCAACACTCTTTCCCAGACATCATCACAGCTCATCTCCGCTGCAGCTTGCTGGTCTGTTTACAGTGGCGTTGCCTATGTCACACATTTCGTTTAGTCTGATTGGTTTTCCGTCTTTCCAGTTGCGTCAAGGGGCACTCTGAGTGACAGCCGTTGATACCGCCCCTCGGGAATAGAGGAAATGTACACTCCATGTCCAGACCCATTTGCATTTTGCAAATTGGGTCTGGACAGGCCAGGCTAGGTAGTAACAGAGCGGAAATAGTGTCTTTATAAACAGACAGCTGACAGGATGGGAGCATGGACAGAATGGGCGTGACATTTTGATGACGAGTGATTTAAAAAGCAGCTAATAGCAGTTAGTGGCTAACTCAAAGAAGAACTTGGACAAACAATGAAGTCTGGGAGCTCCTTACTCTCCGAGCAGAGGATGAGATCAGCTGACATATCACAGGGACAGTAAATGACTGTAATTCTATTGTTTACCATTTTCATTAAAATTATTAGTTTTACTAAAATCACACACTGGAACAGAATGATGCCACCATCGTTTGGTCCTGTGTAAAAATGCAAAGGTGGCATAAAGAAGGGACTTTGTAGTGGCTCAATAGCACAATTGAAATTACGATTGTTGTTGGGGCACTCATTTAGGAGATACTCCTGTGGGTTGTGTTCAGAGGGTAAGAACATACGACCTATGTGTTTGTATGTGTTGAAGAACTTTTTACAGTTCGTTGGAGCAGAGTGTAGAAGACAGGCTGGGATAAATGGTTTGACCATGTTCTGAATGTAGGATAAGCTGGAGCCATTCACAGCGCAATAACCAGTATCCACTGCAGGGTGTGGAAGGACTTGGGTAGATTGAAGACGAGCTGGGCTGCTGCATTCCGGATGAGCTGTAGAGGTCATATGGCACATGCAGGAACATGAGGCGGGAGCGATTTGCAGTAGTCTACACACAAACAAGATCAATTCAACTGATAGTGGCCTGGAAACATATGCAAACAACCACCCCCCTTCATTAAACATGCATTCGCCGTTGCAGATTTGGAGCATATATGTCATTTTAAGGAGACGTGGTTGCAATTAAAATAAGAGTAAAGCGCAGGCTGTTATACGGCTGTGTAATCAGCTGTATTAGGTAAAGGAAAGGGAAAAACATCCAGTGAACATTATCAGGACAGTATCCTATATGAGAGTTTCTCACAGATTTCCTCGTCTGTGAATGTTGTAGATCATATCCAAAAAACTTTTAGATTTTTCTCTCCATCGGGAATTTCACTGAACATACTCATTTCAGTGTTTTCCAGTGCACTGCGATTTATAATATACAGTATCTATAGTCTCCATTTACAGCCATCTCACAGCTTTTAATCATTTTAGTCACCGAGGCCTCTACAAAAGCATAATCTCAGGGCATGATTGGAGAACTCTCAGCTGTAATTAAATGATAAGGTGTTTATGCAAATATATCTGATTTTTGTTGGCGGCAAGACGGCAGCTGTTTGAATGAGGAGGTTGAGATAGTACAGATCATTGATTAAATAGAGAGTCTGTTAGTGTCATCCCACTTGCTCTCTGTCTGTTAGACAGTCACTTCCTCACCTTATCAGTTTGGCAGATTAGCTGTGAAAGTAATACTGATGCTGTGAATGCCATCAGATATATTTTAATAGGAACTGTGGCAGCTTGGAATTTACAGCCAACCTCTACACCGATGCGCGCCAATATGTGGAGCGCACCCAGTGCTTTTGAATAGCTCTCATCAGTTATCAAATTATCTGCTCACTCCAGCAGCAGTAAAAACATCTGAATGTTTGTGCCGTTAAAGCAGCGGAGAGAACAGCGCCATGAAATGAAACGGCTGAATGCTCATGTAATTATAAATGTAGGTCATCGGAATCACCACATGGTCTTCGGCAAATGCAATTTCTTCCAATTTTTCTGAGTTTAACATAATTGCCTTAACATTATAGTGTAAAGTGGTTGTAATAATGTCCCAGTGATCATGGCTGAAGCTTTTAATTGCTTTCACTAGAGCCAGGTGGTTCCCTCAGGGTTTCCAGAGGCTCATTGTGCGAGCACTCGCGAGCTTGAAACCAGCTATGATGAGGCTCATCTGCTTCAAGTTAGGTAGAGATGTATTTCATGTGTTTCTAAGAAGCCAGTAGAAGTGTTGGTGGTGGTGACAAACTCGTGTTGGCATTAGAGGGAAGATGTGGAAAAGAAACCTGCACAACAGCGCAACAGGAGCCAAGTCAATGGGCCTCACTCACCAATATATTCAAACGTTTTTACTTAGTTTTTCTCTCAAGAATAGTCCGGAAGGAAAGGAAAATCTGAATCCCATGAATCCCATTTTATTTGCAAACTGACAGTATGTGCCAGTTAATACTTATTAGCAGGACTGGAATTTCGTCATTTTAGGGGCAAGGCCACTTGGCCTTTCGTGTTGTCAATTTTTTGAGGGCACAAAGGCCAAAAGCCAGAACAGCAAGGCCATAAAATAAAACAATGATTTTAAATCCACATCCATAATGAATTTAATTTAACGACTAACGATGTATAACCATCTGTGAAATTAATAAATAAAAAAAGCTCAAGTAATAATAATGAGTATAATAAGTAATAATGTGATTGAACACATGAAACGTCCAAAGAATTTGACAGAGCTAAACCAATTCTGCCAGGAAGAATGGGCTAAAATTCTTTCTCAACGATGTGCAGGTCTGATCCACAGCTACAGGAAGCGCCTGGTTGAAGTTATTGCTGCTAAGGGGGGGTCAACCATTTATTAATTCTAAGGGTTCACTTACTTTTTCCACTGCCATTTTGAATGTTGAGTGAGTGTGTTCAATAAAGACATGAAAGGTTTTTTTTGTGTGTCATTATTTTAGACACATTATATTTGTCAATACCCTTGACTTAGATCAAGATCAGATCACATTTTATGACAAATTTATTCAGAAAACCATGATATTCCAAAAGGTTCACATACTTTTTCTTGCCACTGTAGGTCAGTTACACAGTATATCGTTTTAGACAGTCCATGGCAGCAACAGTCATGTTTACAACAACAAAGTCACTATTTAAAACCCAATAATATCTGACTGGAGTGAAGAAAGTCACGTTATGTAACATGAAGAACACAAACATCAGTATCAGTCATTCATCCTGCTCTCTGTCCCTCCTCTACTGAGGACACTCACTGTCTGCAGGTCGCTGCCTCAGGTACATGTTCAGATAAAGTGTTAGCCTACATACAGACAGCTTTCATGTAGTTTGTCTTTAACACTTTGCTGTTAGCACCGCAAGCGCGATGTGCTTGTGTCGACCGCGATCGTAAATATTCTACATGTTGATCACATGTATTGATGAAGTATTGGCTTGGCTGGCAGAGGTTTTATCACACTTACTGTTGTTAACTAGAGTAATCTTGAAGTTATATTCCCTTCATCTGCACCACGGCCTCTCTGCTGATGTCGGACTTCACTCTGTTGTGTGTGTGTGTGTGTGTGTGCGCGCTGTGAGGAGGAGGTCAGCCCTGACATGCAGAGAGCAGGAGAGAGGCTGCAAGTTGATGATGATGAAACCGAAACTTTAGCGGAGTTTAGCGGAGCTTACTATTATTACGGTCTTGATTAAACTTGCCTTGGGTTGTTTAATCCCGGGTCTCGGCACCGATCCCTGCCCGGGTGTTTGATGAAGCCTCCTGGTCAAATTGTCATTACAGCCCATCCGCGTGGTTCATGCCAGGCTTGAATCAAACCCGCCACTGGTGAGGTACGCCATGGCCCTCACGGCCTTCATGAAATTCCTGCCCTGCTTATTAGTATAGGTAAATGCATGCAAATCCCCTTAAAAGGCCATGACACTGCAAGGTGGTGTGCACACACAGAAATAGAAGAAGATGAAAGAATTAAGATTTCAGAAATCAATCACCACCCCATCAGTGTGTTCCGAGGGGCAAGGGGACACTCAAAAACAAGAGGTAGGGTAAAACTAAGGGACTGGGCCAAAGTCTACCATAACAGATTTTCCAGCAACACATTTCTTGATCTGAGTTTGTTGTTCATTTTAGTTTATTGTTAATTTTAGTTTTGTGTTGAGTCATGTCACTCCAACAGCTAGGATATCAGTAAACAAACAAGTTAATACTACATCACAAACTGGATAAACCAATCATGCCTTCAACTCAACACAACTAAAACTGTCAGCATGTTTTTCTCTAAAAATCCATCTACCACCTCAGAACCAGTCATAATGCTGTCAGGAAAAAAATGCAAGTTGTCTCTGAGTATAAATATCTGGGCATCCTGATCGATTCTCGTCTGTCTTTCAAATCCCATGTTCAAAAAGTTCGTCATTGAGCCAATTTTAACTTATCCAACTTCTGCTTTATCAGAAACTCAGTGAACACCAATGCAGCCAAATTGTACACGAACACAGTGATATTATCACACCTCACATACTGTTGGACAAGTTACGCACAGGCCAATAAAACAACACTAAAACCTCTCGAAGCACTTTACAAAGTTTTGGATCGCAGATCAAATAACTAGCACCACTGCCTTCTCTTAACAAAGGACAAACTGTTGAGCTGGGACAATTTAATAAAGTACACAAACCTTTAAGATCGTACATAACACTGCTCCGCCTCCTCTTCAAACTTTCATCACACAGAGGTCAAGCAATAACCGGGCAACGAGAGGTGCAACCTGAGGAGACTGTGTCATACCCATTAGGAAAGGCGTTTTTAGCCACTCAGCATTTTCAGTTAAGGCGTCGCAGGACTGGGATACAGTACCAGTACACATCAGAGAACTCAGTTCATACCATTTGTTCACAAAACAGTTGGAATCATGGCTCATCAATAATCAAACCTGTACACATTAATAGTCAACTGCTGCCTCTGTCTGCTCTTTAACAACTGCCTGCCTGCCATATTCTTTTGCTTATGTCTGTCTTGCTGTTGTTTGTCGCAGTCTATTGTTTTTGTGAATTAGGCTGCTTTGTAATTGTTTAGGCCCGAACATACTCCGGCGTACTATTAGCGGAGCGGACTTCGCGAGGAATGTCTGCAGTCATTCGGGCTTTCATAGTCGAGTGCACTTTCACGTTGTAGTTTCCTGTAAAAATGTCAGTGAAAAATCCCCGCCATGTGAAAAATACATGCCGAGCAGTCACTGGTGCACGGAGCGGAGTCCGCGCGGTTGTAAAATCTGAGTTTTGTGCGCACAGGGCTTGCGGACGTCTGCTTTGAGTCCGCGCAGACTTCCGCGAAGTCCGTTCCGCGTACGTTCCGCCCGAGTATGTTCAGGCCTTTACTTGTAGAGTCTTGGCTTGCTCTGCTTTTATGTTTGTGTTGCTGTGTTTACCTGTTACTATATTTTTGCTTAAACTGCATGCGATAATATTGTTTTAAACTTGTTCTAACTTTTTTATTACTTAGGCTGCCAACTCAGATCTGGCCAGGGACTGCACATGAAAACTAGCCTTTTGGCTAATTCTGGCATATTTACAGTTCACTGTTCATTAATACGCATTGTCCCTGATAAATAAATAAATAAAATAAACATATTGGCCTTGCTAATGGCATGGTTTCAACTTTTTGATTAATAGCCATGAAATTTGTGCAGACGTTTATCGTCACCAGAGGATGGAGCCAACTTACTTTGGTGATCCCATCAGTTTTCATCTTGCACCATTATTAGGTCAACAACTTTTGTTTTGTATGATATGTGATACTGGATACGTTGCCACCAGATTCGATAGGGTGTATTTAGGTATGTTCAAGGTCCCCAGAAAATGATTCATAATAACTTTGTCAATCTCCTGATTATAATCTAGCACCATCAGCAGGGCCAATTTTTCTTTTAATTATCCAGACTTTCTTCTTTTTCCTCTTGTGCTTTACTCAGGTCAGAATCCATGACCAAATACCTGCACTGCCATCCCCAGGACTCTTCGTCTTCTTTAAAAGGAAGAGTCAAAGGTGGATGCTCGAACATGTTCAAATCACCATATGTGCTTCCATTAGAACTCCACAGGTGTGTGCATGAGGACTGAAACACCAGCCCATTATTCAGCTGATTTTGTTTCCTAGAATTTGTTCAAAAGTTTATTTGAAACAATGATCAATACAGGTGGACAGCAGAAACAATGGATTATGCCGCAGGAAATGTTTGACAAGTTTAAATGGATGAGTTTTGTACTTTTTTTTGCTGTGTAACTTGGTCACCATTGGAAGCATTGTAATTGCAGTGAATTCAAGCCGACTACAGCCGCCACCCTCTGCAAAGAAGCAAGCTACCAACCTTTTACGGTCACCTTTAAACTCCACAGGAGTGAGCGTTTGATGCTGAAAAGATTTTGGGTTGAAAATCGTTTTGAGTTGAAATAATAAAACCAAAACTGATGGTGTGTACCGATTTGACACAGTGAAAAAAGTGGAAAAAGTTGAGCCATAAAGTTGGATCACTGAGAGATATAAAGACAGACAGACAGTTGGGTGACTTTGGGTCAGGCTGATATCGACAACGTGCCAAATATAAATCAGAGTTTCTGTGCTTTGTATTGTGTAACTGTACTGTGTCAATCAACTCTACTGTTGGTTTTAGTTCTTATCTGAAAAGACCCATGAATGTCTGCTTCTGTTATCATTAGTGCATTAACTCAGCAGCAGCTGGTTAAAGCTGCATAAATCCAATTTTTTTTTTTATTGACAGTGAATCAAATGACTTTGTCTAATGTGAAAGGGGTTGTTCATATCGATGAACTCACCAGCTCTGCTGTTCCTCTCAGCTCTGTGGAGCCGTTCACTGTCAGACATGTTGCACTCTTGTCTCTCTCTTACCTGAGACTTTTCACATCTTGTTAATTTTCTGCAGGAATCATTTGCATTTTCTCTCCCTTCTCCCTTCAGACGCAGGCTACCAGCTACACTGTGGCTAACTCGACTAACTAACCCTAATTTTGAAATCCAGATTCACAAATATCAAACATTTAGAACTGCAAACAATAAACCTGCGTCACAGGTGTCCAGTTATACTGTCAGGTCACAAAAGGTTATTCTACACCAGAATTTTTAAAGCCCCAGTTCAGACCAATTATTCGCAGCGAGACGAAACCATTTTAGAACGTTGCAGAGGAAAGTTGCAGTGCTGTGAAATGGCTCTATGCCAGGTGTGCATTTTGTTTTTCCATTCCATTCGAGCAGCAGTAGCTCACTCCTCAGGGACTCGGCTTGGGAACTGGAGGGTTGCTAATTCAAGTCCCTGTCCGGACCAAGTATGGAGCGTGGATTGGTAGTTAGAGAGGTGCCAGTTCACTTCCTGGGCACTGCCGAGATGCCCTTGAACAAGACACTGAACCCCAAACACTCTGACATCTCTCCATGTAATGAATGTTTAGGTCCTGTTTGTGCATGTGTGTATTTCGAGCCTGTGTGTATATGACAACATGGTAAAAAAAATTTGAATTTCGTCTCGGGGATTAATAACGTATTTCTTCTTCTTCTGGACGACTGCAGAGACATAGCAGTACAACATGGTGATCTCTGTAGATGAAAACATGCTCCCTATAGATATAAATATATAGATATAAATGGCTCATTGCGAGGTAATGAATACATTCTTATTTCCGGGCGATGATGCATGACAGAAAACACATACGACATTTTATATTACATTTCTGCCGATATGTCGCCCTTAGTCTTTCACACTGGGCAGAAAATAATTAGAAACAATATTAAATCATTGTTCTATGAAAGTTTTTCAAATGGACTTGCTTTAAATTTGGCTAAATTGTCTGAGATAATTATAAAACCAAATTAAGGAATGAGATGAACAAATTTTCAGTAATTTGGGTTTTTTATACGTTATCTGGTTTGGATAAAATCCCTGCTGATCAACAGGGCAGTTGTAAAATATTAATCATGAGATGAAATGCAGTAGTATGTAACGCAATAAAATGAAAAGGACTGTAAGACAATTTTATGATACGATGAACTGAAGAGTGAGCATGAATCCAAGTGTAACCATTCTGCATTAACTCTTATTTTAACCTTATTATTCAGCCAAGGCATGAAGCACTTTCACAGTCAGGATATTTCCTGATTTTTCTGATATTTGATGCTCTAACTGGCGAGCATCCGGCCTCCTTGTCTATTTTGCGGGGGATTTTGAACTATACTGCAGGTACACTGGTTCCAAAGCAAAGTCCAGCACCTCAGTCAACACAGTCACAGAATGAAAGGTGAAATTCACAATGAACTCATCTGTACATTTCATCTCTGGGAAGCAGGAGTTTCTTGTGGCTCGAGAAAGCAAACACCTGCTGTATCCAGCTCCAGATGACCCCCAGGTGTCCTACACAGGCATCACTACAATAATCACAAGAAAAGTGGAGGCTGCAGTGGCACTTAAAGAGGCAGAGGAAGTCAGGCTGGAGCAGAAGGAATAGCTGAGGGGAGAACTGGTCTGGGCAGCATAACACCAGCTCCGGCTGGCTCGCCCGAGGGAAGGCGAGGAGGAAAGACAAAGAGAGCAGTGGAGTCAGAGTGATTCCAGAGCCTGAGCTATGCATCAACCTGCTTATAGATAAGTTTGTGAGGAGTATGCTGATAACAGATGGAGGGGCTTTAGCACTCTGATTCTGGATTTTATGTTGGAGTGGATTTTTGAGACTAACAACCAGGATCAGATCGAATGAGACAGCGCAAACCAAGATGTTGGTATTTGGTGGAAATGGGTCTTAGACTGCACTAAGATTGGAAGTATCAGCAGCCCAGTCGCCAGAAAAAAGTTGGCACTGTATGTTTCTGCAAACCAAGAATACATTACATTTGCATGTGTCATGTGTGTCACATCAAAGTTTCCAGGGTAACGTATGAGCTGACTTTCATCAGAGGTGGAGAATGGTGGATTTGGGGTTCATCTTGGCTAAACACATGCAAGGCAGCAGACCATTGTTCACAACCTTTAGTGAGCTATCACTGTGTTTACAGCAGCTTTTTAGACCCTAAACTTGGGTGTTTTTTAAGGACCTGTTGCTATTTTTCCTGCAGCTTTTTAGACT
Organism: Epinephelus fuscoguttatus; assembly: GCF_011397635.1. NCBI lineage: Eukaryota > Metazoa > Chordata > Actinopteri > Perciformes > Serranidae > Epinephelus > Epinephelus fuscoguttatus. Next base: position 34,870,439 of record NC_064772.1, on the reverse strand, counting down.
CTAAATGTGGGTATGTTTTAAGGACCCGTCACTGTTTTTTCTGTAGCTTTTAACCCTTAGACATTGGGTGTTTTTTTCGGACCTGTTGCTGTTTGTCCTGTGGCTTTTCAGACCCATAACAGGGATGGTTTTTAAGGATATGTCACTTTTTTCCTTGCAGCTTTTAGCCCCTAAACATAGGTGGTTTGTAAGGACCCCTCCCTGTATTTCCTGCAACTTTTTGGACCCTGAACATGAGTGTTTTTAAGGACCCATCACTGTTTTTCCTGTAGCCTTTTAGACCCTTAACGTGTTTTTTTAAGGACCCATCACTGTTTTTTTCTGCGGCTTTTTAGACCCTGAACTAGAGTGTTTTTAAGGACCCGTCACTGTTTTTCCTGTGGCCTTTTAGACCCCTAACATGTTATTGTAAGGACCCGTCACTGTTTTTTCTGTAGCTTTTAACCCTTAGACATTGGATATTTTTTTTGGACCTGTTGCTGTTTGTCCTGTGGCTTTTCAGACCCTTAACGGGGATGATTTTTGAGGACATGTCACTTTTTTCCTTGCAGCTTTTAGCCCCTAAACATAGGGGGTTTATAAGGACCCCTCCCTGTATTTTCTGTGGCCTTTTAGACCCTGAACGTGAGTGTTTTTTAAGGACCCATCAACGTCTTTCCAGCAACTTTATAGACCCTGAACTAGAGTGTTTTTTAAGGACCCATTGCTGTATTGCTGTGGCTTTTTTAGACCCTTAACATATGTGTTTTTCTACAGACCTTTTACTGTTTTTGCTGCAGATTTTTATGCCCTAAATGTGAGTGTTTTCAAGTGACCTGTGCCTCTTTTTCCAGCATGCATTGTGCCACGAAAACTGGTTATTACCCAGACATGACTGCATTTCCAGCAGAGATTTGCCCCCACAGCCAAAGCCAAAACACAATATTTTCCAAACCATAACCAAAACATGTTTGTGCCTAAACCTAGCCACACTTTGTTGAAACATAACATTTCAATGTATCTGCTACATAATAATGTGCAAATGTTAAGGTATTCATGGCTTGTAGAAGCATGCAATGCCAACTTTTTTTCTGTCGACTGTGTTGGCTTCAGGACCACATCTTTTCCTGGCATCACTTCACTGTCAGCGTGGTGATTTTGTCAACAAGGGTAAAGTAAACACTTGTTGCAAATATACAGGACTACTGACACTACTGTGATTAAACTGTCTCAGCCAGTTTATGTGTTTAAATTAGCATCAAAAATTAATGTTTAATGTGGTTGAAGCTGGTAAATCAGTCTGCATTTATGTCTGAGTTAATATGAATTATTTTTACCCCATCTACTGTCTACAGCTGCCTTATACTGTATGAAAAGCTTCCCCTTTAAATTCCTGCAGCATCTGAAGGCAGCAGGAGACACGCTGATAAATCTTCAGTCTCTGATTTGAAAATTGCAACACCAGGCTGTTACAGAGTAACCACGCACACGCCTCCACACACATCAGACTGGACAGTTATAACTCTGTCTGTTTATGGTGGAGACGTTGGATTACAGCAGCTCATCAATCCTGCGCCACCAACCTCCTCTCCAGCTTTCCTATTAGCAAAAGTGGCATTTCATGTTTTATTCTTGAAATGCATGATGGTCCCAACACTCTTGTGTCACATTTTACAATACAGTATAACCCTTTACGATGTGAGATCAAGTAGAATAAAACTGAAATAGCACAGGATCAATGTGATGATATAAAAGGCGTCATCAACATTTTTTATTATTTATTTCTATCATCATTGTACAATCAAATAAAAACCCACACGTCTGCCTCTGCCTGCAGATTTGTGGTGCTGTGTGTTCATATCATGCCGCTGTGCACCATCCAGACAACAATATTATTTCCTGAAGAAATGGCTTTCCATTTGTTCAGCTACTGTTGTCATGCTTTACCGTGATTGGCTCAGCTGTGTCAGAGCCATGAGAGGAAAGTGGTAACATTTCTGCAATACATGCCTGGAAATGGATAGCTTCACTTGGTACACATATCAAGACGAGCACACACCATTTACAGCCTGCCAGTAGAGGAGATTCCTACGCTCAGGCATAGAGATTGCAACGCTATAATGAGTGATGCCCTTGAGGCAATGGCCCCATTCAAAACATGTTTTTCTGCAGGTTACACTGGTCATATATGCCAAAAATGGAAACCATTCGCTCTGAGGATGCAGTGAAAAGGGCTTTGCATTCTTGGGTGCAGAGAGGACAAACTAATACTGCTCTGTGTGGACAAAAGACGGAGCATAACGCCCAAATTACACCAGATGCGTGTTGGTTGCGTCTGCGCTCCGGAACTGCCGCGGAGCCAATACGTTTCAATTTTAGTCAATGTGTGTGCTTCCACCTGCTGCGACTATGCTGCGTTCCGGGTCCGTGAGACATGGGCACCTTCATGTGTGTTCACGTGCTTTCGCTGGTCACACATGAGCTCAGTGCCCAGAGAGGCAGTCAGAGCTACAGGCTACAATGAGGCTAAAAACAGAGTTCAAATGATGTTTTTCCAAACAGCTTTTTATGTCGGGGCTTCAGGACACTTGGATCACTACGGACGAGCAGTATGGAGATATTTTGTGGTTTCAATTATGTGTTTTTGGACGTTTGAATCTGGGGCGCCGTCAGCCTCCATTAGGTGGAGTTGTGTTGCTACCTCCTCTCCCCTTGGATCTCTGCAAGTGATGTGAGGACTCTAAAACTTCACCTGAGCCTCCCTCGGCATATGGGTGAGTAGATAACGGCTGAATTTACATTTTCGGGTGCACTATCCCTTTAAAAGACTTGTTTTGCATTAGACTGCTACCTGTTCTGACAAACTTTTCCTTGGCCACTCTCTCCACATCTCCACATTTAGTGTTTTTTACTGTAAATGCACACGAAACCCACAGACAGACACAAATGCATGTTTTATTACACTATTAAAAAAGATCTTATTTCCCAACTCCATACGCTGCTCTGAATTAATACCTGATCTCTAATCCACAGCACGGTAATGGCTCCTTTCCAATATTTGTGAGGTCTGTAGAAATGTGATGTTAGACGAGTACAATCTCCTGGCAGACCTGCAGCTCAACAGCAACCTGCATGAATATTCCAACAAGTCCCACATAAACCTCTGTAAGGGAGATAAAGAGAGGGGGAGAGGGAGATAGGGAAATTGGGAGCCATTCCTCATTCAGCATGCTGCGTAGCATGTTAAGTGATAAAGAGGTGGCGAGCTGGGTGTATGTTACATCCTTCACTGCCCTTGGTCTCTTCAACCTCTTCTTATTGATAATTCATACTAATAGCTGTAATTTAGGGAGATCTCCTTTAAACACTGCCAGGAGGGTATGTATTATGAATCGTCTGGCTCTCCGATGCCTTGTTACGTAGCACAGACACTCACAGTTCAAAGTTTTCTCTGTTAACAGCAGGACAGAAGCAATTTTTAAGAAGTCACTCAGCTAGTCCCAAAAATGTCAATAAATGTTCCTCTGCATAGGTCAGTGCTGTGCAACTGTACAAAATTGATTGCTGCTTCACTTTAAATTGGGTTGCATTCCTGTCTGCCACTGTGGCTTTTTTAATATTTCCACTAAGGGATGGTAAAATCAGACGTTTTCAAATTCTACACGAAGCCGATCTGGGCCCTAGTTCCCAATAACAATCGACCTTAGAAGTTAAGGGCAAATTTCTACACTTGTTCCCTTAAAGCAGAGCTTAAAAGGTCCAATGTGTCAGATTAAGGGGGAAATATCAACAGAAATAACATTTATAACTATGATTTCATTAGTGTATAATCACCTGAAACTAAAGCCACATTTCCACCAAGCAGTACAGTTCAGTTCAGTACACTTTTTTCCACTGTAAAAAGTTGTGGATGGTACCAACAGAAGCGTTCCTTAGCGTCCCCATGTTTGGTCCCCCCTCTGTTGGGGTACCTAGCACACAGATCTGGTACTAAAAGGTGGAGCTGTGAACACTGCAGTCTGATTGGTCAGTAGAGGACGGTCACTCTGCTCAGGGCTGAGTTGTGTCTGGTTTTGAGGCTTATGTAACCACTGTTCATACTGTGGAGAGTTTTATTAGTAAACTAACTATAAAATGAAAGGATGTTTTGCTGCCTCTCACAGCAGCTGGAGTCTGAGAAGAAATAACTTCATTCACTGGGCCGACTGCCGGTGACTTTTAAGGTGGAACGTTAACTTGTAATGTTACTCAATGCATGAGTTGATGATGTGAATCCATCAGCACACCTTAAATTTCACTGTGACAACTTTGACCATTCCATTAGTTTGAACTCTCTCTCTCTCGGGTAACAGACACTTTCAGTAATGAGTGGATCTTTAAGCGTTTGAATATATTAATTTTTACCAGCATATGTTCCTGCGGGCTACGGCAACACTAAACCCCCGAGCTTGCCTGAGAATTACTAAATGCACAAACCAGCTTTGTTTAAATATCCCATGACGAAGAGAGATAGTGATGGCCAAATGAAGCTTCATGAAGTGTTTTCTTAATTTCATGAGTCCACTAGATGGCGCTGTTTGTTCAACAAAAGGTTGAGAGCACACTGAATTGCCATTCTTTGACCCTCTCTCTTTAAACCATGAGCACCATCTCGTGGGCTCAGAAAATAAAGACAATGCTTCATGAGGCTTCATTTGGCCATCACTAGAGAGAGACCCTCACTGCAGCATGTTCTATTTTGTTCTGTTATGCTAATTGGGTCGCTTTTATTGTAACTACATAACGGAATCAGAATCAGAATACCTTTATTGTCATTGTCCAGGTCTATACAACGAAGTTCAGTTGCACCACATCCATCCAAACATCCACGTACAATGTGCAAGGTACCCTGGGTGCATTGGTTGTTGATATTCTGGGACAGCATGTCAAGTTCTCTTCCAAGATACACTTCTGTTTTCACAGGAAATTTAACATTTACATAGAGTCTCTTTCAAAATAAATGCACTTACATTTTTACATTTTTTTTCCTTCAACAACAAACACACATGGTTGGGTTTAGGCAACACAAGGAAGTGGTTAGGTTTTGGAAAAAAGAACAGGGTTTGGCTTTAGAGTCTTACAGGACGCTAATATTGCTCTCTCAGGTGAAAGTTGTGGTTTCTCTCACGGAAACCAGCCGTGTATCTTGCGGATGTTAAAGGATGCCTTTTTTTGCTGGTTTCTGATGCCGCAAGTCACTGCCCGAGCACCAGATTTTGACGACTTGGCTCACTAATTCTCTCTTCACATGTCAGGATGTGACATTGTGTGGCCTCACAGACTACCACCATCTACTATGCTTCCTCTGTTTCCTTGTGTTCTTCTTTTGACTCCATCCTTTGGAGTACATGGAAGTACAGCGAACCAGGTTTGAAAAGGACATAACTAGTTTCCTATGCAAGGGGAGTATAAATGAGCCTTAAGCCAACATGGACAATAAGGCTTAAGAACCTCCGAAAAAATCATCATGGGATATGATCAAAAGCTTCGGTGCAGCTACTAAGTGGACTTCGTGGTGACATTGTCTTGTCAGTGTCTCCAAAGTCAAAAATGAACTTTCAGTCTTGATTTTGCATCTCAGATTTCTTCAGGATTGCTATGTGTTCAGATGAGCTGAATGCAGAAAGCAAGAAAAGAGGGAAGAGCAGAAGAAAGCAAGACAGGAAGTGAACAAAGAAAGGAAGTAATAAATGATGAAGGAATAAAGAAAGAAACAGTGGAAGACATGCAAATTAATAAGAGGTAAGAAAAAGGAAAGGAAGACATGTCAGCTGATTTGCAGCAAAAGTAATTTAATATGTACCTCTGTTTGATACAAGCTTTCAGTAAAGCTTTCATCCTCAGGCATACAAGGCAAACAGAATGGAAGATCTCTTAGGTGTATATATAGACATCCCAATTAGCCCCAATGCAAAATATGCGTGTATCCCTCACATGAGATTTTACTGCCGTATTAAAGTCTCGTATGGACTCCAGAAGTGGAGCGATGGACATTGTAGCTCTGAGGTTAAAAGATGTACAAAGTATCTAGCAACACAGCCGTCTGGAGTTCGATCCCAGGACGTCCTTGCTGTGAGGCTACAGAGCAGACCACGGAGCCACCCTCACAGTACAGTCTATAGATTAAAAAAAAAAACAAGTACGAAATCAATTTGATCTGAGTGAATTACCTCTCCGTCAGTGCCTAATAATAACTGTAACCTCAGCCAAAGAGAATCTGCCTGTTCACTCTCATTTGCTCCCATTGTGCCGCCGAGCCAATGCCCGCCAGCTCCAATCCAATTAGCAACAGTAGCAACTCTCCCTCACTTCCATTTAATATGCTTTCTCAACTTTTTGTGGGATTAGAGAGGGGGATAGACTGTGTAATAAGGGAGACCAGGCTCTGAGGTGCTTAGAGGAGCGGCTGACTAACAGTGCGGCTGCAGCAGATCCGACACCTGTCCTGATGTGAACCTGATGTGAGTCACGCAGCGTGGACACATGTCCAGCTGAACATTAGACGTCAGCAGTGTACGTAGATGGAAAGAAAACGGTGTGTATTAATAAGAACTATTTATGGATGCTTCCATTTCTGTTCAAGTGCTTTCTTATTGTACATGACCGGTTCTTTTCAGCCCATGACCTTCAGCTTTGCAGTCCATACAGGGTGTCTTTAGAAAGTCTTAGAAGTTCTTAAATTCAATTTTTCATAAATATCAGGCCTCACTGAATAGTCTTAAATATGAATTTTTGAGGTCCTCATTGCCACAAAAAAATCACCTCATGCCATTATCCATCTTTGAACTTTCTTTTCTCAAAATGAGTCAAGCTCTTCCGTGTGAAAGTCCACATTCTGACATAACACATATTTAAACCTACCACTGAACCTAAAACTGTCTTTTTACTTGATAAAAAACTGTTTACCTGTTGGCAAAATGCAGATTACGTTAGTTCATATTACACAATTTTCATCCTGATTTTGCATCGCAGAGACTATCGTAATCTTTTGAGTGTTCATACCCAGCGATGTGTGTTTCTGTCATCGGGAGTCTCGCCAACTGCGTTACGACCTGTGTGTGCACACCACAAGATTTCTCCACCGAGCCCTCGCCAACAGAGCCCCAGATAACACGGTGACGTCCCCAAACTACGTTTTTTTAACTTGGAAACGACACATCATAAAGGCACAGATCTGCCTCCAGGGCCTGGGTCCAAACATTACTTGCTCCCCGTGATCCTTTGGACGCTGCCATTGTTGTTGCTTGCTGGCTTGTCCTCCCCACATCTCTTCCGTCCTCCTGCGTGTTGACTTGGGACATATCCCGCCTCTCATTGGCTGATGCTCTTTGTCAGTCGTGTCAGACTTCTCCAGTTTTCTAGCATGCCAGATATCCAGTCCCAGTCGCAGACGAGGGGGCGACTTGCTCGTAGGCTTGTTCACACATGAGGACTTGACTCACCTCCGACCCAAGGTGGCTCAAGATCCTCTGTGACATCAAAATCGCGGTGAAAATGGTGTAATGTGAACTAGGCTTAACTCACCCTAATACTGTACTTCTTCATAAAGCCTATCTCTGTTTGGGACTACTGTACTTTTATAATTACCTGCAATGCTTGCATTAGAAAAATATGATTTGTCCCCTCAAAAAATGTCTTAAATTGATCTCTAAATGGTCTTAAAAAGCTTAGAATTGAAGTGTCTGGTACCTGTAGACACCCTGCTGTAGCCCACTCTGTGGTCCGCTTGAAATCACTTCTTAAAACTCATTTTAATTGTACAGTTTGAAATTGCCTTTATGTTTCTTTTTCTTATTATGGGACAGCTGGAGAGAAACAAGAAGCAGGGATAGAAAATGGGGATGACGTGTAGCCTATATGGGGCACACACTCTACCTGTTGAGCCAGAGCTCGCCAGTGTTGCCAGATCTTGTGAGACAAATAAGCAACCAGACCTGTGAAAACAAGCCCAAAACAAGTGACTTTTTTTTCTTTTTTCCTCTAGGTTCCGGTGAGAAAAAATTCAACTGTGTGCACTGTTTTACAGTCCATGGGGACGGATTTTAAACTGTGGGTACAGATTGTCAATTTACATCCATGTGGACAGATGAGTAAACTGTGCGCAGTTTTGCAAAACTGAACCCACGGTACACAGTTTATTTATTTTTCTCCCCCCTGAGCTTCAAGACAATGACTACAAGAGGGAGTTAAACCACCTTTTAACATTATTTAACATTAGAAAGCAGATGGGATATCAAATATAGACTGATGTACCAAGTACATTATATACACAGTAAACCTCTGATAATTAAAATTTGCACACACAAATAAATATCATCCTGAATTCACAAATTCTTTATTTATTATTGCTTTTTATGCACTCATCTAACTTTTTTCTTTTAGTTACAGGACTGACGTTTTCCTAACCAGAAAAAAACACATTGCCCTGCTCTGCCTCTGATTGGCTAGTACTCGTTGCCATCAGGGTCAGAGCCAATTAGAAGCAGGATGCGGGTGGGAAAAAAACTCTGCTGTCTCCTGTGTGTATGGGGAAAGGGAAGGGACAGAGGGAACAGGCAAGACAAACTATCCTACGTTTAAATAACATATCAAAAATATCTGCTTGACAGCTTACTGTGGAGCTGGGAACAAGCCCAAATAAGCAACTACGCTTTAGAAACAAGCCCAAAAAAAAACGCGACCCGTGACTACCAATATTTATAAGCGACATAACAGAAAAACAAGCCCAATGAATGCGTGTTCTGTCGTGTTAGTGTGGGTTTCCTCCAGGTGCTCCAGCTTCCTCCGACAGTCCAAAGACATGCAGGTTAATTGGTGACTCTAAATTGTCCGTAGGTGTGAATGTGAGTGTGAATGGTTGTCTGTCTCTATGTGTCAGCCCTGTGATAGTCTGGTGACCTGTCCAGGGTGAACCCCGCCTCTCACCCAGTGTCAGCTGGGATAGGCTCCAGCCCACCAACCTGAAATACCCCAGAAAGCTTTATATAAACATGTAGTTTCATAAACAAAATTCACCTTATTCACCTGTGGTGTCGTATATTTGGTCTGTAAATGTATAAATTTTACAACACAAATCCTTGGAGGCCATTTTCTCCTAAAGAGGTTTTTTTTGTCTTATACTCTGAGTCAAATCTCCCCTTTGGTAGAATTTATATCCATCAAACTTTCCAGTTTTAAATAAATGAAACAAGAGTTTTGAACTTGGCTTTATCTAATATTCAGATCTTGTTTCGGAAATGTATGCCGATCAGGGCATATGTAATTACATAATAAGATTTCAGAAAACTTGTTCAACAAAAATTATTGTGTTAATATAAGTAATGAACTGGGGAAGTATCATGGTAATATCTAGGTGTTAAAAGTTTTGGTGTTCGGGGAAGATCACGGTCTCGGTTAAAACAACTGTCTTGGATGGTAGACAGTTAGGAAACAGGATGTTTCTTGGGCACTTTCTCGGGCTAAAGACTTTGCTGATCCATCCATCTTCCCCAGTGTCCGACCTCTGTGGTGGTCTCTCCTTCACCCTCAACAACAAAAGAGTCATAAGTCCTGCGAACACTTACAGGTCTTTGTCTGTTGAAGAATAGTTTGTGTAATTATTGGGCATTTGCTGAAAGAACTGATGCTGTTGTTTTTTCTTAGGAGGTCATTTTTCATGACACGTATAGATGCAGATGGCCGACATAGTAGGATAGAAAGTACATTTGAAAATAATGAAACCTGAATCTGGCCCAAGCCTGTAACAGTGGGCAACTAAACTCCCCCAGACTGACCCAAAATCTGTTAGTTTCTGGAAGTCTGACATGGGATGGTTATAATTTTATCATGTGCTCATTTGCAGTGAAGACAAAAAGGAATCAACCTGAAGGGTTTTTCTTGAAGTTTATATCTTACTGATGAAAACTCTGTGTGGGTGTCTGTTCCACGTTTTTCTCCTCACTGACTCGGTCAATCCATGTGAAATTTGGCACAGTGGTAGAGGGTCATGGGAGGATGCCAATGAAGCAATATTACATCACTTGGCCAAAGGGGGGCGCTATAGCAACCCATTGAAATGTCAAACTTTGAATGGGCATATCTCATGCCCCGTATGTCGTAGAGACATGAAACTTTGCACAGAGATGCCTCTCCTCATGAGGAACACATTTGCCTCAAGAACCCATAACTTCCGCTTATATAGATTTTCTGCCATTTTGAATTTTTTGAAAAACACTTCAAATGGATCTCTTCCTAGGAAGTTTGAGCGATCTGCATGAAACTGGGTGAACATAATCTAGGGAGCAATATCTAAAGTTCCCTCTTGGCAAAAGTTGGAAAACTTCCTAAAACTGAGCTTCTATAAGGCAATGAATATTGCGGAGGGCGTGGCTCATCACATAAAGGTGTAGAACATCTCAAGGGTTTCACCCATCACCACGCAACTTTGTAGGCATATGACCACACATAATCTGAGGGGACCCCTCCATTATTGACCCCATCAAACAAAATGGGGGCGCTAGAGAGCTCATTTCTTATCTAGGCCTAACCGCCATATGGATTTTTACTAAACTTGGTAGATATGTAGAACAGGACGCCTCAAGGTGACTGGAGAAATTTAACTCTAATTGGCAACTGGGTGGCGCTATAACAACAGAAAAATGCTTCAAAATGGCTAAAATGCGACCGATCGCTGTGGCTCCCCCTGTGGACCAATGTTTGTTGTTTTTTCTAATGTTTGGTATGACTAAGTCATGGTATGGTATGCTGTACATAATCATGGAAACTGTCAGTGTGTCATTCTGTCAGTCAGTCATTCTGTCTGTCCCACGTTCTTCTACTCACTGACGTGGTTAATCTATGTGAAACTGCACATAGGCATTGAGGATTGGCATAGGTAGAAGGTGACAAAGCTACCAATGGGTATGGACGAGTAGTTATTAATGACTCTTTGAAAGTAACATGTCCCAATACCAAACACTTTGACTGCAGTAGCCATTATACTGTATATTTATGGAGAGAAAATGACTCTGAGCTCTAACTGACATGAAACAAAGTTCCTTTTTTTAGCATTTTTCTCTTAACAAAGTGTTTCATTGAATGCATAATAATCCTGAAACCCAAGTAGAATCCACAGAGTGCAGCAAGTGCCCTCTCTTGTTCTTCTCTGCCTTGATGCTTGATGTCTGTGTGAGTGAACCAGGCTCCCTTAGATCACCAAAGTCTCTATAACTTTGCCCTCACTGTGAACACAATCCTCCCGAGTGTTGCCTTGAAGAGGAAACACACAGCAGCTTAGACCTTAGCTCCAATTTTTCAATACCACATCAAAGACAGAGAGCTGGCCTTTCAAAGAGTTTAATTTCCAAAGTAAACACTGCGGTGTATCTCCCAAAAAATATTAAAATAGCCTTAATAGGCTTTGTCATAATGTGTTAATAGAGAAAGAACTTTCTGGCAAAGAGCTCCATCTACAGAAACCTGCAATATACTGGACACACTGTTCCACACTGCAACCGTTATATCAAGAAAAGTGAACACCACAGAAAACATTTGACAAATTTTAACAAAAAGGGGAATGCATATCTTAAAGCTGCTCTTACCTTTCTTGCATTTCACACAGCACTCCCCCTCCTCCTGCAACTCCACCTCCCTCCAAAGTCCTACTCCCCCCTCCTCCATTACGTCCTCATTATGTGTATGATAGACAGTAATGTACAGTACACAGAAGAGGAAAGCGAGTTTAGCGTTACAACCAAGACAGTCAAACACAACCCCGGAGTTTTAAAACTCAGTGATGACTGATGAGTTTTAGAATAAGGTTACAGTGCTAACGTTAGATAGTAGCGTTAACGTTACTAGTAAATGGAAACGCACAAAGAAGACAACGTTAATGTTTCAGAGGCAACGCTACAGTAGGCTAACGTTAGATAGTAGCGTTAACGTTACTAGTAAATGGAAACGCACAAAGAAGACAACGTTAATGTTTCAGAGGCAACGCTACAGTAGGCTAACGTTAGATAGTAGCGTTAACGTTACTAGTAAATGGGAACACTCAAGGAAGATAACATTAATGTTTCAGAGGCTACGCTACAGTAGGCTAACGCTATCCATTAGCAACTGGATGCTGTGTTCTCATATAACATTATAGACTATGTTACATTAGAGGCAAACTAAAAATACCTGTCCAGCAGAAACTCTGCGATCATCTCTTCCCTTTTTAGCTCAGGATGAAGTTGCATCAGTCTTTGCCATTGCCCGAAAGCAGAGCCGACGTTGACCAAAGTTTTGAGAGATGTTATGCGAGCCAGACAGGACGCTCGGAGTTTTCTTAGAACCATATGAGAACAGTCTAATTATGAGTTTGTATCTCGGGTGGAATTCACTTACATTTTAGTGTGCCATCAGCTTATAATAGCATTTTAACCTAAACAAAGAAAAGCATGCAATTTCCAGAAAGGTAAGTGTTGCTTTAATTCTGATACATATGCTACAGAGACAAAAAAGGTTAAAAAGGAACAGAAAGCATCCATCACCTTAACTGATCCCTTTTGATGCGATGGAGCAGCCGCTCTGATGAAATTCTACTTTCTAAATTCAAGGACCTTGCCTGGTATGGGCACCCACCCCCCCCCCCCCCCCCCCCATGTTTTTCTTGTTCCCTCGCTCTTTCGTATGTGGGATATGCGACATATGGTGCACAGGCTATTGTCCATTATTGAGAAACACACCCACAGCTGATTAATTCCCCACACCTGTGCACACCTTTGAAATGCGTGGAGTGGTTTCTGTTTAAACTGTTGTAAATAATGGTGTTAAACACTCAACAGACTCAAGTGTAGGACGATTGAGCTTTTCAAGGTCAAAGTAAACTTTATTATTCCAAGGTGGTCAAGGTGCAGAGGTACACTAAACAATTATAAAAACAGATGTAACTCCAAATATATAAGATATAGTTCTCCCCTTCATCCCACTACCACACACACACACATACACACAATCCACAGACATACATTGCTTACATTGCACAGTACCGTCATTGCATACAGATGACCATTCCCAATAGCCCTGACCAAACTATCATCAGGTCCCATGTACTTGTGTTGTCCTTCTCATTAAACAGTCTAATTGCTTAAGTAACAAAGGACTCACTGAACGTAGCTGTTCTTATTTTCCTATGCAGAATCCCTCCATTGCCCTGACAGCTTAGTTGGAACCTGTTGTGCAGAGGGTGAGCAGGGTCATTGAGGACGCGCTCAGCCTTATTCAGAACGAGGTCTTTACACGACTGAGCAGCTGATATCTGGTCATGCCCAATGACCCCCACTTGCCATCCTGACCATGCGCTGCAGCCTATTTTGGTCTTGGTTCAAATCAAGCAAATCAAGCCCAAAGGACAGGATGCTCTGTAGGACAGCCTCGTAAAACAGTTGCAAAACATAACGATCCACATTAAAACTGGAGAGTTTCTGTAAGAAGAGCACTTGCTGGTGCACTTTTTTGACCTTCACAGTAGCAAATACAATAAACTTCAGCTGGCTGTCAATCTCTGTCTCTAACTCTTTCAGTGGGTTCATTACTGATGTTGGTGAGGATTCCTCTTCCAGTGCATCTGAGGTTTGTCACACTGTCACACTGACTTTGAGGAAATTGTAAGTACACAGTTTAATCATGCTGTTCTCATGCACTGTTCATACGTATACCCATGAAAAGTAATGCATCACAATTTGTGTATAACCCATGTTATCATGAGCCAGTAGTTCCTGTATAAGGCTGCGATCACGTGATCAATGCGCTGACGAGAGTAACGAAGGCATAAAGGAGGCAGGTTGGGAGAGAAGAGTTGTCAGGCTTCAGTAGCCACACCAAGGCTGTTTCATCTGAATATTTAAGAAGGTGTTCACAAAGGCTAAAGCTCAACACTCATTGGTACACAGTGTATACAGTTTGGGAGACAAATCACAGCCCTGTAGGCCCCCTGTAATAAAGACTTAGGGGAGGAAACAGCTGTTTTGAATCGAACCTGTTGGGTATGACTCAGGAGGAAATTATTGATCCATAGAATGAGCCTTGGATTAACCCCAAGATCCGGCAGTTTGTTTAGCAGCAGATGGGGTTGGGTGGTGCTAAACACACTGCTAAAATCATTGAACACAATCTCCACAGGACTTTTCACAGTTCAAGGTGTTTGTACATACTTTGGTGATTGTCAGCAGTGTGTCCTTAACCCCCTGCTCTAGCTGGTATGCAAACTGGTAAAGATCCAAGAACACTGAGACACACTGAGGATGTGTTTTAACACTATCTGGTCAAAGCACTTCATAGGTACTGAGGTTAACTGGCCACAGATCATTGATCTCTTTGGGCCTACTGAGTTTTGGCACAGATACAGTCAGAGAGCTCTTCCACTGGTCAGGGATTGTCCTTGTCCAGTGAGCACTGAAACAGCCTTTGGAAAGGAGATGCGAGTGAATCAGCGCATGACCGCAAGACCTTACAGTCAGTGCCATCTGGACCCTGAGATTTGTTGGTGCAACATGTAAAAACTGTATCTTAACCTCAGCCAAGGTAGTCCTGGTGTCACTAACTGCTAAGCTTTTCCAACAGCGTCCGCCTGCTGTGACACGTAATCAACGGTGTCAAATCCACAATAAAAAGAATTCAAGTAATTGGCAAAGACAGAATCATTAGCAGCATTCATGGAGTGCATTTTAAGTATAAAACCTGTCGTCATTTGTAGTCCCTGTATCCCCTGATCCCTGATCTGAATAACTTTTTTTGTTTTGATGAAGCAGTTCAGGGGTGACCAAAGGTTTGTAATTTGGGTTTTGCTGTCTTTTAAGGAATAGTCAACTCCTAAAAAATGTACATCCTTATATTAGAAGCAATGCGTCACTGATATCTACCTTCCCGCAATTTCATGTCCTCTTCTTCTTTGCTAACAAATAATGTTGTGATGATATGACATCCATATTGCCATGTTGTAGTCCTTTTTTTCTACCTCTATCTGATAACTCAGAACTAGTATTCCTGAAGTTTGCTATTATTTCCTTTGGAGTATCTCTCACTGCGCTGTAAACCCCAATCCATCCATAGCACAAAGATGTACTGTAAAGCGTACACAAATGTCCCATGACATAAAAACGTTATGTTGACTTGACACATTAATTCATCCATTGTGAGCTTGCTATATATTTTTTTTTTTATGTTAGGTCAACAATTTTTGAGATTTTGGTTAACTTAACTAAAATTTATAAAGCCGATTTAACCTAATGAGTTCAAGGCCAATTAACAACACACTCATTTTGTTATTACTACTTTGCTCTGTCATGAATCAAAGGGTTCAGTATAGGGTAAGGCTGCTGGACCATAGAGCATCTCGAAGCAGAGTGCAAATGGCTGAAGGAAACTTTCAGAAAGAAAATGTATCCAGGCTGCTGCTTTTCACTGCTGTCTGTAACATTTTCTTGGCAAGTGTTCAGTTTCTGTGTACGCATCCTCCAGCACATTTTTAAACTGTCTATAAATCATCAGGTTAAAGACCAAATAAACAAACTCACAGTGAAGACAGAAAATCATTGTTCCAGTGCTCTTTGTGGGTTTACCTCAGCAGAAACATATCTGCTTTGACACACTGACCTATACTAAAATCAAATGAGCCCTACCCATGGGCCCAGCTAGCTGTTGTGTTGTACTTAGAGAAGTTTTTCACTGCTGGAAAGATGGTCTTTTCATAAAACTGGACTGTCTATGCAGTAGAAAGATGCACATATATTTGAAATTGGCGCTACCTGACCAGAGAAAACAGAGGAAAGGGGCTGTGGCGTTCAGATTTGCTCAAGAGGAAGAAAACCTACAACTATCAGAATGCACAGCGCCGCACCAGCTCAATAAGTAAGACAAGCTAGGACGATTTTACACAGGAAACAAAATGGCAGCTGGCTACTAACATCCATCCACCCATCCATTTTCACCCTCTTACTTTGGGCAGAGCACCCCAGATGTCCTTCTCCGCAGTGACACTTTCCAGCTCCTCCTGGAGGACCCCAAGGCGTTCCCAGGCCAAATGAGGTTATGTAATCCCTCCAGCGTGTTCTGGGTCTGCCCCGGGGCCTCCTACCAGTGGGATGTGCCTGGAAGACCTCTAAGTGGCGCCAATGGGGCATTCTAATCAGATTCTTGAACCAATTTAATAGACCCCTTTTCACGTGAAAGAGCAGATTTCAAGCTCCTTAAGGCTGAGCCCAGCCACCCCAGGGAGGAAACTCATTTCGGCTGCTTGTATCCGCAATCTCATTCCTTTGGTCACAACGACTCAAAGCGTTTTTTACACTACGCGTCACATTCACCCATTCACACACACATTCATACACCGGTGGGCGACCACACAAGGTGCCACCTGCTACTGAGTTGTTTATTTAAACACACTCACACACCGATGGAACAGCCATCAGGAGAAATTTGGGGTTCAGTATCTTGTTCAAGGATACTTCAACATGCAGACTGGAGGAGCCGGGGATCGAACCTCTGATCTTCCGATTAGTGGACCTCTACCTCTGAGCCACAGCCGCACATGACCATAGGTGAGGGTTGGGACATAGATAGACGGGTAAAAGCTTCATCTTCTGGCTCAGCTTCCTCTTCACCACAACGGTCCATTGCTGTGCCTGCATCACAGCAGACGCCGCACCAAACTGCCGATCCATCTCACGCTCCATTCTACCCTCGCTCGTCAACAAGACCTCGAAATACTTGAACGCTCGTTGTGTGAAAAACAGGCTGAAGGGATTTAGAAAGTGTGTAAACATATACTGATACTCACATGAGTATTAATCTAGGGATTTATTTCAGTACAAATCAGTCAATACAAATCAAAAGCATCTTATCCATGCGCATATTGGAGTTTTTTAGTCCTTGAGCCTATGTTATTTTGTAAGTGGTACATGTAACATTTTTAAACTTAACAACTGCTCCACCATGACAGATGTCTTGGCAAGATTTTGCAAAGTAAAACAGAACCTTTTTTCTCTAAAATAACTCACTTTGCAATTTTTTTCTACCAAATATTTACAAAATCTCACAGTTAATGTGGTAAAGACTTTATTAACATGAAACATGTCCATACTGCCTTTAACTTTGAAAAATATGGAACAAAATTATCAACTCTGACTTCTAGTGATGACAAGTTCATTGCTCATATCTTCATCCATCTTAAACCCCAACATGCACTGATGGATTGACACCGAGGAACAGGAGGATTCCTGAAGGGTTGGAGAGGCTTTCAGCAACCACAGAGCCTGCAGCCACAGCTGGAGTGACCTGGAGTCACTTCACATTACTTTGAATGATGTGGCCATGGGCAACAAGTTTGACTGCACTGAATAACCCAGGGAGCGCCGAAGGATACGGTTAAACTGTACATTTAATGTGCATTGCTTTTGCTTTTTATAAGGACAGCATCAATGCAGAGATGGAGCATCGACTCCAGGCCTGATCTGTTTATCTGTCAAAGCTTTTCTCCTTCCCACATCGCAACTGCAAAAACACGTATACAGATATATGAAAGTGCATCAAATCTGTTTTGTTTGAAGAACCAACCATCTTCTGTGCAGATGTAGGATGTTCAAAATAAAACACTTGGCATGCACCCTAAGGTTACTTTTTTGAATACGATGAATGTGCCTTTTTTGTTTTGTAGCAAAGCAACTAGCCATCATGTTGCTTTTAAATTTCACATACAATTCAATGACAGCTCATGCTCCCGTTTTGCCTTTAAACCTCAAATGTCTCCGCACATCCAGCTAAGCCTCTGGAGAATGACAGTGTAGTCTTTTGAGAGCGTTTATATCATTAAATATTGATAAAATAATAAAACCGTACCTCATACTGAGAAACGGGCATGACAGCACTTTAGTATTATGAGTCCAGCCAAGCTCCCTCACATGGGGATTGAGCTGAGTCAGGCAGCTCTCAGCCGCACGGTAATCCCTTCGGTATTGTTCAAATCAAGGCTGAACGCGGTGCTCATCCCCGTGCTGAGATGTGGGCGAGGTGGTCACAACATGACTGAGAGAGAAAGAGAAGGGGGGGGGTTCCCTATGACAGCCATTTCCTGAAGGAAGACACGTACAGCACATAAATCATTGCCTGGATATCTTTCCTTGATGTGTATGGATTCAGGTACACAGAAAAGGGTGGGGAGTTAGTTGATCATTTGATTGTGGTGGGATAACTTTGTCGCGTGTGACCCCCCCATGTTCCAAGCTTGCACTGTAGAAGTGCAACACAAAAGCAAAATGTAAAACAGAAAAGACTAAAAAAAAAAAAAGAAAAAAATAGTGATTGTACTGGATTTGGGGCCCTGACCTTAAAAGACTCTCCTTCTTTCAGAGATCAAGGCCACAGAAAGTCTTAAAAGTAATCAATAAGGTCTTCAAATCAACTCCAAAACATAGTGGGCGCTGGTGTAAGGAGGTTAAAACTTTGTGATCTGGCCAACTGTCTTGGTTACAAGCCTGGCAGCTGAGTTCTGTACACTCTTTAGTCAATCAATATATTTCTTGTCAAGCTGTTGTTGCAATAATCAAAGCACCAGGAAACAAAGGCATGTAAAATGGTCTCTGTGTCTTTAAAAGATGTGGTAAAATATGATTGAACAAGCTACATGCTAAGCTATCACACAAAAAGATTTCTTGCAGCAGACTTCATATGTTTTAACAGGGAATTGTCTCACCCAATCATGAGAATAAAAGTTGGCATTGTAGATTTCTGCAAACTGCAGGTATGTTATGTTTGTACATTTTGTATGTTAGATGGGCGGCATGGTGATGCAGTGGTTAGCATTGTCGCCTCAAAGCAAGAGGGTTCCTGGTTCAAACCCGGGGTGGGGAGCCCCTCTGTGTGGAGTTTGCATGTTCTCCCCGTGTCAGCATGGGTTTCCTCCAGGTGCTCCAGCTACTGACGGCCAAATGAAGCCTCATGAAGAATTTTCTTTATTTTTTGAGCCCACTAGATGGCGCTCATGGTTTAAAGAGAGAGGCTCAAAGAATGGCAATTCAGTGTGATTTAAACCTTTTGTTGCACAAAAAGCGCCATCTAGTGGTCTCATAAAATAAAGAAAATGCTTCATGAGGCTTCGTTTGGCCATCACCAGCTCCAGCTTCCTCCCACAGTCCAAAGACATGCAGGTTAATTGGTGACTCTAAATTGTCCGCAGGTGTGAATGTGAGTGTGAATGGTTGTCTGTCTCTATGTGTCAGCCCTGTGATAGTCTGACGGCCTGTCCAGAGTGAACCCTGGCTCTCGCCCCTGGATAGGCTCCAGCCCCACCATGACCCCTAACAGGATAAGCAGTTACGGAAAATGAATGAATGAATCAATGAATTTGTACATTTCTTATGTAGTGGATTTGCATTTCTTTACATCCCAATTTTCAATTTAATGTTGTCATCAGTGTTGGGCTCATTACTCAAAAATGTACTTCACATATTACTTCCTACCAATAGTAATTTGTTACACGAGTCATCACATTACTTTTTTGCAACATCCCACAAAATTGGCAATTACATCCCTTCTCCACACAATTCTGACTTCTCATCTGCCCTCTGTGTTGATGTCAGAGTAATCTCCGGTAAGCGCGGCTAAGGCTAGTTAGCTTGCAATTGATTTTTGACCTGGGGGTCTAATGTTGCCTGTGACTGGTATTTCCCCAAGAATCTGTCTGAGCCACGGAGAGTCAATCGAGAAGATACACAACATTTCATCCCCTACCATCCAAACACAAGCTTCATTAGTTCTTTGTAGCCTGCAGCTGTCCATAAGTAAAATCCAGTTTTGGTCTTTTAGCCAGTGCAGGGCTTCAGCTATCCTCTGCGGCCGAGCAGGGCTTATCTTTGGTGGGGTGGATTTCCTGGAGCTGCACGTTGTTTGGCTGTCGTAGTAGTTGTTTCACACCGGTTTTCACTACCTGGAACAACTGTGATCTTGGCATCTTTTCTTCCCAGCAACATAATAGTAATATTTCCAGCCAATGAGGGTAAGAGTTTTCATTTTCCAAGCTCGTTGCTTTGTAATGTGCATACATGATGATTACAAAATGAATCCAGGGATGTGAGTGATCATTGGATTTCAAATCAGTAGTGGGTATGATAACAAAAAGGAACATTATGGTAACATTTTATGGCTGCTGTGCTTCAGACTCCGGTGTCTTAGGCCTAGTCCACACAGACCCGTGTACTTCTGAAACTGTGTATTATTCTATGTGATTTGGCTGTTTGGCCACAAGCAACTGCACTTTTGGGCCCCCAAAACCATGTTTCTTTGAAGTTGGAGTCCAGGGTGAAGTTTTTGGAAGACTCTGTTGCCAGCGGTTGTGTGTAGATAGGATTACCGCAGTATTTTATTACCTGTCTCCATTGTTTGACGTCAGAGCGACGGTAAATAGCTCTTTTCTAAAAGTTTACTAACTACTAAAATCCCACATCCTGTGTTAAATACAATGTATCTTAACTATATTTACAATGAACCTTGATTCTGCACTCTGCACTTAGCCAGAATGTGAATGATCACCGTTGCTATGGCAACAAGTGACAGCTGACATTAGCGTCAGTAAGCTTAGATGAATTGTCCGACAAACAATAACCCATAAAATTATAATTCAACATATTTAAACAAAACCGACAACAGCTACCAACAGTTACAGTCCTTACAATCCTAGCTAATGTGTTGTCACAGGTTAGAGTGTCAAAATTAAAGGTTTAACAGCTTAAATCCCTGAGGAACTATGCTAGCATTAGTGACGGTTGCATCCACTCATATGCAGTTACCTTACGTTACAGAAGCACAATAGAAACCTTATAAACAGGTTATCTATTAAGAGTACACTACTGATAAAACGTGACATGTGAAAGAATAAATGAAAAAACTGTGATTTTGCTGGTCTTAAGTAGCTTTACTCTGGGTGTAACTGCCAACTGAAGAACCAACTGTTTATACACCCAGATTTGCTCTCGTGCCTTTATTCAAATCAGTTATGCCTTATTTATGGCATATCTGGCTGCTCAACGTAACGATCAACGAAGGAGGCTGCTCCTGTTGCTAGCTACCCCAACTACACTACCACGAAAGCAGTGACGGGCCTGCCAACGGAGGTCCGACTCGGCCGGATCCAGAACCTCTGTTGGCTGCTTTCGTGGTAGTGTAGGTGGTCGTTCAGGTGCCTCTGCTGTTGAATTAGGTTGCGCTATTTTTGTGGATCAGGTTGTTTTTATTTTCTGCACTTCCCTATTGTATGTATCCGGTATTGACTCTGACTTCTGATTGGTTAAAATGGCCTCTCCATTAGAAGTTACATCGCCACCTGCTGTTTTGACATGTGTATTACATCAATTGGTAGCAGGTTTATGTTTTTATCACACCACTCGTGTGGACCTTTTTTTTTTTTTTTTTTTTTTGGAAACCGGAGCCAGAAAAACTTTGGTTTCAGAAGTACACGGGTCCGTGTGGAATATGCCTTATTCATCCACCTCTCCCCTTTATACTTCCTGTGCCCCACACCTGTTGCTGTCACCCTAATTGCTGCCTGGGGTTTGGTCAGTGTCTGTTGCTTTCAGGGACAGTGGGAAAAACAGCACTGTATGCAAAATAATCACTCAACGATAAAAACACAATCCAATAACACCAAACACTGCTACTTAAAAACAAAATAAATAAATGGTCAAAAGCGCACAGCAAAATTATATTAAAACATGCATAACAACCCCCTCAACACCGACCGTCACACAACATTTCTTTCTGGTATTCAGCAGTGTTTGTATAGTGATATGCTGAGACTCAACTTCTGTTTTACTAGAGTAGAGGGAAAATTTTAAACATATAACAGAACATAGACAATGCACTAAAAAACTCAGCATGCTAGGGTTAGTTGGTTCAACAAGGAAGCAGTGTCATCAGCATAATAGTAAAAAGAATTCTAGACAGGAAAGCATGAGTAAGAAAAAAGAGATACAAGAATGAAAAAAAACAGGAGAAATATAAACTTGTGCTGGGTGGCTGTGGTCAGCCTGAATTCAGCTGGTTACACTTCATTCCATACGTGACGAGTATCCCCTCCTAAAACCACTCTGGCAACATAATCCCTTTCTCCACTGCTCATCCATACACTCAGTATGTTCCAAAAACTCTCAGCTTTGCCATAATACAGCTAAACACACACAAAAAAAGTGTAATCCAGTCTTATTCATGGGGGGATTAGGGGGAAATGTTGCTTGTACACTCAAGCCTATTGGAACCAGTTTACCACACTTATTATTACTGTCCACTCACCATTGTGGTTTATGTTTATTGGTCATCTAACAACATGGAAAATGTGTTTTATTCTAAGACTCCATTTAGTCCTCATCTATACCCTCTGTTCTTTTGTGTACAAGATTAATTTTGGCGAGAAAATGATGCTATGGGTCGTCATTGTCCCGACAGAATGAATCCCATTGTGCAGTGATCCCTCGGTCTCTCCTGAGGGGCTTAATATTCTTGGATTTTATTTATAAAATGAAACAATTCCTGACAAAATTTAGTTTGGTACCATCTGTAATTTATACCCTGTCCTAGTAGGCTTTCACCTGCAGGAATTTAATTGACGTTGGTTTTCACGTGTCTACATGAAGGACTGGGGTTATTTGTTCACGACAGCCGCTGCTTTAGATCCAGTCATTATCTCAATACAGAATTTTACTTGAGAGTTACAGTGTGTTTCATCCAATCCCCAGCTCCTCACACTGTGTTGTAATAGGCATTGCAGCATTTAGGAGCAAGTAGGGCTTTAGAGTTTTGAGTCTTGTTATTATGCACTCTTTTTGTCAGTAGGATACATTTTTTTTGGAATCAAACCTTTTGAAAAAGACAGCTTTGTGAGGCTATATGATAAAATATGGAATAAAAGGTAGAAGTGTGGGAAGAAAGGAAAAGAACAAAGTCTCAGAGGACAGGTTTTAAGTTCACCTGCCAGTGGAAGAAGGCCCTGTCTACTGTGTCTGTCAAGGTGAGATGTAACATACTGTCAGGTGGGTGAAGCTAAGGACACACTACAGGCTTTTAAGTCATTTGGAGAATTTTCCATCCGTCAAGAGAGAGCGAGGAGTTATATTAGTGGAATACATGCAGACAATTCTTGGATGTACGTATGTAGTGGTTGTATATAGAACCATAATGACTCTCAACCACTAAATTTAATGTGGCTTGTTACGGGCACTCCGCGCCTGCATGGAGTCTTGTTCATTTCTTGTGTTCCCTTACTGTTTTATATCATTCTGCCTGGTTTGGTTTTCAAAAGAAAGACATCAGGTCCTTTTAAGACATTCATTGCAAAGCCAACTGTTGCATCACCTCATGTCGCCTGTGTCGTGGCCAAAAGTTGCACATGAGCACGAAGCAAAGACTACAGCCAACAGGCAACTAGCATGTAAGTCTGACACCTGCATGACAGGAAATAACTTTCCATACCAGCACACGGCAGTAGTCTGTATTCAATAAGGGAAACCTGAAGACTGTCTTGATGCTAGTTAGCCAGTTAGCACATTAACACAACATAACCCAATTTTGAAAGAACAGAGCACATTACTGTGCACCACTGAAGAATACACTGAAGAATACACAAGCAATCAGGAAACTACTAAAGAGCTGAATGGCCACATGAAAAAAATCTTACTTTATGTCATGAATTTGTTTTCGATCTCACTCCTTGAAATTGTTTACTTTCCTCACTTATGTTACTCTTCTTGTGCGCTGGGCTGAACAGCCAATCAGAGTGATTTCATTTCCCGACAGTCTTTGCCCTCTTCAAAGCAGATTCCACATGCTGAATCAGCTGGAAAAAAGCCAACTACTGCCAACGATGCAGGACGCACTGCAAAGACTAGTGCGACAGATGCTCACTGACGGCCCAACATTAACCGACTGTTGGCTTGGTGTGTCAGGGCCTTTACTCTGTATGCATGTTGGGGTGTCTTACTCCGGGACTATGGTTTGATAATCACATTATTTTGATGGTTTTTATACACTATGGCAACTTATTTACATTCAAAGTATATATCTTAATCATTTAAAAATTGAAATGTGTACCACTTTCCAGATTAATTAAAAGTTGTAATGTTAAAAATATAGTTGTTACTAATTAGTATTTAGTAGAATGAAAATACTCCACAACTGCTAATTTCTAACTGCATTAAACATTTATTTAGGGGGAGTGGGAAAAACAGATGCATTTATTTGGAATGTTAAAGGGTTTTCTTTCAGTCACACACACACACACACACACACACACACAATTTTTAGTCACAGTTCATGAGGTGTAGTGTGTTCACTGTTCACCTCTTTATCATCTTCTCTTTGTCCTTTGTCTGCTGTCTGTCCTTCTGTCTGTCTGTCTTTCTCTACAGTCAAATAACTGAATCGTTTAGAGTTTTAGTTTGTTTTGGAGCCACACTGTAACATAATGTTATTGCACGTGTTCTCATTCCACGCATCAAATATCGCCGCTTTGTTAGTGGACTTTCACATCTAAATATGATATGCTAAGTGTCTTCCTGCATCTGTTGTTGACGGATTGTGTCTTTTCAAACTACACTTCTGTTTTCACCAAAAAACTACAGTTTCTGCTTGTTAGATGCATGCAGTCTTTTTTACAAATACACACACCATCTGTAAAACACTTCATATATCTATGTTTATTTTCTTCTGCAACAAAAGAATGTGGTTAGGTTTAGAAAAACATCATGGTTTGGCTCTACATTCATATGGGAAGAGAACACTGGCCTCCAGGGTGAAAGTCCAGGGTTTGTTGGACCCATGCACGACCCCTCTTCTTCATCCCACAGGGACTCTCCTGCTCCTTAAATTACGTTGTTCCCAGCGGTGACTCCTTTTGTTTGCAGGTCTACTCCAAGCTTCCTCCGGTTGTTTGAGCTCCCTCCTATCTCTAAGGCTGAGCCCAGCCACCCCATGGAAGAAACTTATTCCGGCTGCTTGTGTCCACGACCTCATTCATTCAGTCATTATCCAGAACCCATGACCATAGGTGAGGGTTGGGACATAGATGGACCAGTAAATCAAAAGCTTTGCCTTCCAGTTTAGCTCTCTCTGCACCACAATGGTCCGACACTACACCAAACCGCCGATCTGTACAGTAATAGTCATCTGTAATTATCCCAGTATTTTAAAATACCTGAAGATATAATCCAATTCAGTACAGCAACACCACAAATTACAGCCTCACTAGTAACTATCGAGCTGACTCTACAAAGCTTTGCCAGCCTCAAGAAAAAGAAAAACTTAACATAACAGGCTTCATAGGGTGGAATTTGTTAGGTGGATAGTATTGGTTATTGGATTTTACTGTACGGTTGTTTTTACTGTGCTCATCCCTGTACTTTCCTTTAATGTGTTGTAACCGCAGTCATGACCTGTATGTGCTGTACGAGTGTAAAAACCAACAGTCAAACACCTGTCAAAACTGCCAAACACTATCTGTTTTGTCTTGGAGTCCATGTAGGAAAGGTGGACACAGGTAATTGCTCAATAATTGCATTTGACTTACATAATTGTACAACAGGGATAGTGTGTGCGGTACTTCGTTTGGAGAATATTGATTTTGCGTTATATGTGCTGAGCACAAACAGAATAAATTGGTTTGCCTGGTTGTCTGCTCCCTTGTTGGATAATAAAGGCCATTCAGTGTTTTCATTAAGTATTCTTTTTTTTCATGCACCAATCTCAGCTGAGCGGCAGCGTGCTGAACATTCAGCCGCCACACCAGCAGGAATCTTTGTGGGGAGAGTTTTCAAGTTTTTCAAAAGAAAAGCAATTTGTAAGAAACAATGCTGCTACAGTATGGACTGCAAGATTAGCACTCAGAAGAGCTTCACTGAATGCAAGTCAGTATAAACTATATATAAATCTTCATTAAAAAATAACATCAATATGTACAGTTCATACAAATTAGAGGTTACTACAAAGTGTTCAAGAGCAGTTCTGGTTTAATCAGGTTTCAAAACAGTGGGGGAGGGGGAGTTGCTGCTGCTGTTCCAGCCCCAAATGTTTTCTCAAAAACCCTGAATCTTTAAAGGTTTAAGAATTCCTTCAACTATGGGTGATTTCTGTTAAGTTTCTTCAAATCAATGCAACAAAAGTTCTAATATTTCTTTATTAGCAATGCTGTTTATGCCAGATTTCTACCTACCATGTTATGTAACTTAAAAATAGTAACATCACACAATTTTTGCCTCGTTTTAGGTGGCAGGAGTGAACATTTGTCAACCTGGACATCGGTTACAGGGTTTCATAATCATGAAGACTGTTGGAGAACAATTTGGAAGCGATTAGAACAAAATAGGATGTAGGCTCTACACGATGATATGGCCTTGGCAACTTGGCTTGGGCGATATCATGGTATTACAGTGTACTAGGGTATTTCTTAACAGTGCAAAGCACACGTGACCAGAGCTGCTTAGCTCACAGACACTGACTTTGAGTGGTGGGGATGGGGATAATGTTACAGGACTGCAAAACAGCCACAGTAGCAGAGAGAAACCACAGGAAAAACAACACATTTTCACATGTAACTGGATGAATTAAGGGTTTATTTTGACCAAACCAGAGCTGGTAATTTTTGGAACAGAGGAGTAACTATTTTTGTTTCTGTGGAGTTTTAATGAAGTGTGTTTGGGATGAGTAAACAAGGCATTCAAGCTAGCCATAGTTCTGGGAAATAGACTTGAATTCAGGAGGTGTACAGCTGAATTTCTCTGTTAGATAAGGAAAATAATTTTAAGAACATTAACTTCACTGTCATTTTGTGAGTTTGTATTGTTTACTTATTAGACTGAAAGCTAAGAGAGCTTGTGAAATGTCAAACATACAAGTCCAGGGAGACTGTAGCCCCACACACTAATACCGTCATATACCGCATACCCAGGTGAAATTTCAGGAAAGTATGGAGGGATGAAAAAAAGACATTTTTAGGCATTGTATTATCTCAAATTGCTTGATAAACAGCAGATAAAGCTGCCGTCATTGGAAAAAAATTCTCCATGGGGGATTAAACCCTTGGACCTCCCCAGATTTGGGACAAGCCCAGAAAGTTTTTAAAGTTTGGCTTCACCTCTGTTTCAAAACAGCTGCAGTCCACATGGTTGTACTCACTCAGTTGATTCAAATTTACAGCAAATGAGCAAATTGGTGAGCAACCACTTACAAACAGCACTTGTGGAAGTGATATTTTGATGTCTTGTTTCAATAATCTGGATGAATTAATGGATGAATGATTTGTTTTGCATGTAACTTTTTCATTTTTATTTAAAGTGGAACACACCAACTAAATTAATTAGATTAAGACAAAATAAACAAATAAATGATTCCCACACAATGTTTGTTACTTTTTATACCAAAATTACTTTTTTTATTCTGTTGTAGTGTTCCCAGTTCTGAAACAGAAAATGTACCCATATACTCATAACATTCCTCTGGGTGGTCTCAGTGTCATCTATAACATCTTTCCCAATTCATTGTCTATGGATTTGGGAAAGAGTTGTGTTTACTAATATTTTTGGACTGCTTTAGACCATAGGAATGATATGTATGAATTCTGAAAATGAGCATATTCTCCCTATAGTATTTTTTTTTTTAACATATTGTTAGGCAAGTTACTTACATCATGTCATTACATTACATCTAATTCTAACCCTGTTACAAACTTATTTATTTTACCCCAAACCATAATCTTTTTCCAAACCTAACCAAGTAATTTTGTTGTAACCCTAATGGCGACCGTTTCACAATTTTAACCATGTGTGTACCCCTTGGCTCTACCTGGGGGCCTATTTTGTTTTTTGTTTTTATAAATGATTAGGGTAAAGACATTCCAGAATACATGCAGATGACACTCTCATTTACATGTATGCTCCCTCCATAGTGCAGTAGTTTCAGAATGCATTACAGTCATCACAAACTGTTCTGCTGAGTTTAAAATTGATTTTAAACGCCCAGAAAATGAAGTTTATGGTCTTCTCAAAAGCTCACTCAGAGTTGCTTGATTATTTTAGCATTTTCACTCCTAACGGTAAATCAATTGAAAAAGTGTCCTCATACAAGTAATTGGATAGATAGATAGATGAGATAGATAGACTCTAGTTAGGAAGCTTAAAATGAAGATTGGCTTTTATTTTTAAAATGAGTATCATTTTACTTTCTACTGAGAAAAACTTGCGGAAGCTACTTTTCTGTCTGTGATTGATTCCAGTGACATATTGTATGTGATTGGCTTTGTAGCCTTGATTCAGTATACCATGCATGTTGTTTTATTGTGGATTTTTGTATTATATGTTGTATTTGTTGCATTTTAAATGTGTTTTGATTGGCCGCTACCTCGGCCAGGTCTCTCGTGTAAAAGAAATCTTCAATCTCAATGGGACTTCCTGGTTGAATAAAGGTTACAAAAAAATTATGAACAACCTTTGCCCCTGCCTGTCACTAATTTTGAATTCTTGCTTTTAACTATGACTAGGCACCCATGGTCCAGTGAGAACTTCAGAATGGTACTTTAGGGTGTCTCTGCAAAGTCACCATACATTTTCCCATCTCTCTCATGATGGAAGCTGTGTGGGCCACCGAACCACAAGACAGTTCTGGATTCCGCTTTCAACAGTGCTTATATTTGAAAAAGTCCCCTATGATAACAGAGAATGACTACATCTGTGGGTGATAATCAATAGCAGTGACATGCTTCTGTCACCAGCTGCTAAAGTCCCTGCCTTTCTAAACTGAACTCTGAGCCTTTCTGTATTCGAACACCCACTGCAGCTATCCTCAGTATTATACACTGCACAATGTGCAATAAGGGCATACCACATTTCAAACTTCTGGTGACTGGCATCGCTGCAACATCATTAACACAGCAGATATCAGTAAGTGGAGGGCAGGAAGGGAGAACGCTGTCTTTACCATTCTGTCAGTACATGTTCATGTTTCGTCCTCTTCTGACCACATCTGGGCCACAACTGATGTCACAAGACTGTGAATGTTGTGACATGTTAATAGTCACGTCCATGCTACATGCCAGGTTCCCATTATCAAGGATTCCTCTCAAGAAGAGTCACATTTTCCGGTCCTTACATACATTTTTAAAAAAGTGTTTCAGGAGCTAAAAAGAGAATAGAGATGATGGTTTCTGGGGGTGAATAAATTTCAGGTGCTGATAAATTCAGCATTCAATAGTCTTTATCCTGACTGAAGGCTGGCTGACAGCACCTCAGTTAATAGTGCATATTTCTGCTGCTGCAAGAAAGACAAAAGAGACAAATACAAGTTACTAAATGCAACATCTGTGTGTGAGTCCAGTTCAATAAGTACCTGCATAGCAGTCTGACAGGCTATGATTTTTATGGTCATGAATCAGCTGGTACAATGTTTTCTCATCTCCATCAGAACTTAGTGAACCACGAGCAAGTGACAAGCTGGGTGTGTGGGTAGAAAAATCTTCTTTATGTTGTTTTTTGGTAGATGCTACACCCTCTCACAAAACTGGCTTAAACTATATACATTTGTAATGGTCAGTAGGAATGCGATGCACTCTCAGACTGGACCAAACACTTGGCAGCATTTTCGTTCAACGTCAACCTGAAAAGTGAAGACCACCCACGTGGGGCCCTTAGTGATCCCTGTGCTCAAGAGCAAAAAGGCAGCATCAGTGTCTGAGATGGAGCTTCCACTGAATCAGAAATGAGCACCCAGTGAGCCTAAATTAGGGCTTGGCTTAGGCAGATAGGACTGGGCACGTCTTTCCCATGCTGCTTTTCCGGGAGGTCAGTGGTTAAGTAATCTTTTTGAGGGTGAAGGAAGAAGATGGATCACAATTCTGTTGGCAAAGGGTCAAGGAGTTCACATAGCATGGTGAGGTAAAGGCCCCTTGATCAAGGAAGATGTCAGAGAAGGGTGGTTGCTGCTGGTGAGAAGCCACTCTGTGTAATGTCTCCTGAGGTAGTAAAAGAGGGGATTGCCCATTATTCTGATGGCCCAGCCTCAAAAGCCAGAAAAATTTCCTGCTGGACCGAAAGCCATTTGTATGAGTCACCATAGACTGAATTTCCATGATATCGAGCCAACAACTACAATCACTTGACAGACAACTGGCAATTGATTTAAATTGTAAAGATGTGTAAAATCGACAGAGTTGTTGGTTTGTGTTGTTATTTTTAGTCATCTTATTATATAATGACGACACTCTGTGTGTGTGTGTGTTCCATGTTTTTCTCCTCACTGACTTGGTCAATCCATGTGAAATTTGGCACAGTGGTAGAGGGTCATGGGAGGATGCCAATGAAGCAATATTACATCAGTTGGCCAAAGGGGGGTGCTATAGCAACCGAGTGAAATGTCAAACTTTGAATGGGCACATCTCATGCCCCGTATGTTGTAGAGACATGAAACTTTGCACAGAGATGCCTCTCCTCATGAGGAACACATTTGCCTCAAGAACCCATAACTTCCGCTTATATAGATTTTCCACCATTTTGAATTTTTTGAAAAACACTTCAAATGGATCTCTTCCTAGGAAGTTTGAGCGATCTGCATGAAACTGGGTGAACATAATCTAGGGACCAATATCTAAAGTTCCCTCTTGGCAAAAGTTGGAAAACTTCCTAAAACTGAGCTTCTATAAGGCAATGAATATTGCGGAGGGCGTGGCTCATCACATAAAGGTGTAGAACATCTCAAGGGTTTCACCCATCACCACGCAACTTTGTAGGCATATGACCACACATAATCTGAGGGGACCCCTCCATTATTGACCCCATCAAACAAAATGGGGGCGCTAGAGAGCTCATTTCTTATCTAGGCCTAACCGCCATATGGATTTTTACTAAACTTGGTAGATATGTAGAACAGGACGCCTCAAGGTGACTGGAGAAATTTAACTCTAATTGGCAACTGGGTGGCGCTATAACAACAGAAAAATGCTTCAAAATGGCTAAAATGCGACCGATCGCTGTGGCTCCCCCTGTGGACCAATGTTGGTGTTGTTTCTAATGTTTGGTATGACTAAGTCATGGTATGGTATGCTGTACATAATCACGGAAACTGTCAGTGTGTCATTCTGTCAGTCAGTCATTCTGTCTGTCCCACGTTTTTCTACTCACTGACGTGGTCAATCTATGTGAAACTGCACATAGGCATTGAGGATTGGCATAGGTAGAAGGTGACAAAGCTACCAACACAATGGTTCGACTTGCTCGTGTTATGTACTGTGTTTCTTTGCTGTCATCTTTGACAAACCAAATCTACCAGCACAGAAGTGAAACTGCTCTGTAGGGGGCAACAGCAAAACATATTTTAGCCACTTAAAAAAATCTGTATCTGTCTAAATGTACTCTATATTTAAATATTTCTTCCACTTCACCTTACACACTAACTGATCAAGGCTGCAGTAGACCAGTAACTCCAGTTTTGTGCTTAGTGAAAGAGCTGTTTTTGTCATTGGCGTCAGTTTGCTTTGATATTTGCCATTGCAAAAGATATTATTGGATAGAGTGTGGCAAACAGAGTTGGTCTTCAGTGGGAGTGGAGCATGGAGAAGGTCACACTGGCTGATGGCTGAAGAGTTTTATTTTTACTCAAGATGATTTGAATGATAAAAGTGATGAAAGCCAAGTTTGCTCCTCATTAATATGGCGTCCCACCATCTGACTGGGCAGTGAAATGTTTTTCTCAGGGTGCTAAAAGAGAGCTTCAAACAGACATATAAGTTAAACATTACTCTTCTGCTCCGTTTACTTGCATCAAGCTGTGTTGACTGCAGAAGGTGACCTGTGATTTCTGCTGTCATGACTAATTTGTCTTTGCATTGTCTTGAATAGCGGCAAAGTTTCAGCTGCATGTAAACTCGCTGGAGGGAATATTTAAGTTTGGAATTAAGATACACCTAATGGCTATGCGTGTAATTAAGGATCAGCATTTGCGAGAGCAGCAGCTGAAACAGCATTTGAAGTGCTTACTGTTGGCATACATTATCCCGGTCTATACGTCCCTAACAATATGCAGCAACATCTGGATACACAGGGGGAAGGTGCCTCATTCGGCTGACTTCAGCAGTAAAAATCATTATTTTGCCCAACTGTTCACCCCAACTTAACCTCAGACTGTTTGAGTCATTAAGTACTATTTCTGTATAAACGTGGTCCCTAAATGCCTGAACTAAACATCAAATTTTCAAAATGTTTAATGGAATTTGGAATGAAAAAAAGAGGGGGAAGGAAGGGCTGAGAGGAAAAAGAGAGCTTAAAAAACACGAGGCACCCCCCCGAGGATTTCTCTGGTTTCCTCTCACTGGTATTGACAAAGCCCTATTTTAGTGAGCAGGGGGGAGACAGCATTAGAGTGAGAGGATTGTTGAGATTGATGCCCAGTGAATATGCATGACAGGAGATGTCTTGTCTCAGTGAGTTAGTCACAGATGTATGAAGAGTGGGCCAGGCAGAGAAAATAGCCCCTAGTTGGATGCCACCACCATATATTTGAACTGAACTCTGTAATGATGTATTTTCCCTTCTCTGGTAGGCAATTCATTTCAGGTCGGAGAGACAGGCAGGCAGAAGGGAGACTCACTGGTGAAAATGTCATTACAGATTCTCTCCTGCCTCTTCTAAAAGTGTGGACTGTCTGTAAAGATATTCTGGTTTGTACTTTATTTAATTAGTTTGTCGCAGACAGAAACACACACTGACAGCAAACACCTAATGGGTCGTCAGCGCATTCAGAGCCAATATGTGGCTATTTGCCCATCAAAGGTTTTAACTAAACTGCCACAGTTCTCCAATTTAGAGACCGAGTTAGAAAACACACCTAATCATATGCATGTATAAACTTGAGCTAAATCAAATGGATCACTTTAAACCAGTGTTTGTGAGACACTTAAGCAGTTAGACAACACAGACTATAAGCACACAGATTAAAAATGATATCCATGGTGCTATGAAAGGGTGATTCTTCAGCTATGATCATTTTTGTGTCCCTGTCAGTATTAAGAATCGCAAACATATATTTCTTTATTTTGTCATATGAATTTGCCACCAAAAGGAACAGAAATTAAATAATAGATCAGTCATTCTTTTTATTATATAAAACTAGTCCATACCCATTGAGTACAGCATACCATGACTTAGTCATACCAAACATTATAAAAAAAACCCCAACAACATTGGTCCACAGGGGGAGCCACAGCGATCGGTCGCATTTTAGCCATTTTGAAGCATTTTTCTGTTGTTATAGCGCCACCCAGTTGCCAATTAGAGTTAAATTTCTCCAGTCACCTTGAGGTGTCCTCATACTCGTACTCGTCTTCCTCCGCTTATCCGGGTCGCGGGGGCAGCAGCCTCAGCAAAGAAGCCCAGACAGTCCTCTCCCCAGCCACCTCCGTCAGCTCTTCCGAGGGAACCCCGAGGCGTTTCCAGGCCAGCCGGGCGATGTAATCCCTCCAGCGTGTCCTGGGGCGGCCCCGAGGTCTCCTCCCGGTTTGACATGCCCGCAACACCTTCCAAGGGAGGCGTCCAAGAGGCATCCTTACCAGGTGCCCGAACCACCTCAACTGGCTCCTCTCGATGCGGCGGAGCAGCGGCTCTACTCCGAGTCCCTCCTGGATGTCCGAGCTCCTCATCCTATCTCTAAGGCTGAGCCCAGCCACCCTGCGGAGGAAACTCATTTCGGCCGCATGTAATCGTGATCTTGTTCTTTCGGTCACTACCCAGAGCTTGTGACCATAGGTGAGGGTTGGAACGTAGATCGACTGGTAAATCGAGAGCTTCGCTTTCTGGCTAAGCTCCCTCTTCACCACAACGGACCGGTTAAGCGCCTGCATCACTGCTGACGCCACCCCAATCCGCCTGTCAATCTCCCGCTCCATCCTACCCTCACTCGTGAACAAGATCCCGAGATACTTAAACTCCTCCACCTGAGGCAGGACCTTCCCTCCGACTTGGAGTGGGCAATCCACCCTTTTCCGGCTGAGGACCATGGCCTCAGACTTGGAGGTGCTGATT
The DNA here is from genome assembly GCF_011397635.1 of Epinephelus fuscoguttatus. Lineage (NCBI taxonomy): Eukaryota > Metazoa > Chordata > Actinopteri > Perciformes > Serranidae > Epinephelus > Epinephelus fuscoguttatus. Next base: position 34,836,363 of record NC_064772.1, on the reverse strand, counting down.
CTCATCCCAGCCGCTTCACACTCGGCTGCGAACCGTCCCAGCGAGAGCTGGAGGTCACTGTTCGATGGAGCTAGGAGAACCATGTCATCCGCAAAGAGCAGGGACGAGATCCTCCCGTCACCGAACCTGACACCCTCCACCACTCGACTGCGCCTAGAAATTCTGTCCATGAAAGTTATGAACAGAACCGGTGACAAAGGACAGCCCTGGCGGAGTCTAACCCTCACCAGGAACAGGTGTTGAGGCGTCCTGTTCTACATATCTACCAAGTTTAGTAAAAATCCATATGGCGGTTAGGCCTAGATAAGAAATGAGCTCTCTAGCGCCCCCATTGTGTTTGATGGGCTCAATAATGGAGGGGTCCCCTCAGATTATGTGTGGTCATATGCCTACAAAGTTGTGTGGTGATGGGTGAAACCCTTGAGATGTTCTACACCTTTATGTGATGAGCCACGCCCTCCGCAATATTCATTGCCTTATAGAAGCTCAGTTTTAGGAAGTTTTCCAACTTTTGCCAAGAGGGAACTTTAGATATTGCTCCCTAGATTATGTTCACCCAGTTTCATGCAGATCGCTCAAACTTCCTAGGAAGAGATCCATTTGAAGTGTTTTTCAAAAAATTCAAAATGGTGGAAAATCTATATAAGCGGAAGTTATGGGTTCTTGAGGCAAATGTGTTCCTCATGAGGAGAGGCATCTCTGTGCAAAGTTTCATGTGTCTACGACATACGGGGCATGAGATATGCCCATTCAAAGTTTCATTTTTAATCGGTTGCTATAGCGCCCCCCTTTGGCCAATTGATGTAATATTGCTTCATTGGCATCCTCCCATGACCCTCTACCACTGTGCCAAATTTCACATGGATTGACCAAGTCAGTGAGGAGAAAAACATGGAACACACACACACACACAGAGTTTTAAGATATAGTAAATTTATATAATTGTATATGATATATTATAATAAAATGTATAATGTGTTTTGAGATATAATAGTAGTTTTCTTCACATGCAAAATAACACATGGGGTTACTGTCACGACCACACTGTACAAACCCAGGGAGGTTTCTATTCTTAATGGCTTCAGCAATCGTCATGTGACAGGAGAGCATATGGCTGGAGGACAGTTATCTCTGTGGAGGTAACTGAAATATGAAGAAAATCAAGATAAATCTTTGTTAAATCAAGAATAATATTGGCCGTCATTTCCAAACAGCTCATTGTGGAGGTGGGTGTGGTTAGTAGTCAGATGTAGGGGAGAGGTGAGGGGGTGGCTCATCAGAGTAGTACCAGGTGAGTTAATCGACACAGCTGCTGCTGGTTTGCCTTGATTACATCTCTCCTTTTTTCATGCGGTAGTGTGCTGCAGCCCAGACCAAGGCGAGGGACACTGCTTTTTGGTTTAAAACTAGCAGACATGTGCTGGAGGAGCAGTTGTTGTGTGCTGGGCAGTAGCAAATAAAAGTATTGCATATAGGTGGAGTGCTGAATCTGTGCGTCTGTGCTGGGGAACTTACGGGGTAGCAAGATGGCTACACTCATCTTCACTTTGGATGTGCAATTAATGAGAAAAACATTATTTTACAGTTGGATATTTTAAACATTTTTAATATGACAAAATTGTTGTTATTGTTTTTTTGCTGAAAATATTGTCTCAATACATTTCTTTAAATTAGTTTCCAGACCAAAATGGTCCATAGTTGAAGAATGATTTTCTCTTTAACACTTTAAAGTGAATCCTGGAGCAGTTTGGCTAAAATGTTGGTGATCTGACCCCCAAACCTGAGGCGTTCTGAGATAATTGGTGAGGTTCATGTCCACTCTTAATGTAAACTGTATTTCCACTGGAAAAACATTCATTAAAAACAGACAGTCTTAAACCATGTTAGACGCTTAGCCACAGTGATGCTGTTAGCTTAAAGCCCAACTTGCAGGTTGGAGACCATGGTGAATAAATGTGTAGGAAAATGATGTGGAAACTCGATTAAAACAAAAAACAAAAACAAAAACACACTACAGTGACTTTTGGGGTCGTTTTTGTGAGAGAATTTTGCTTCTGCATCTAAAAACCCACTAACCGGAAGTGACGTAGCGTAAGGAAGTCCAGCCGAGTTCGATTGAGGGAAACATTAATAAACATGGATCCCAGTACTAGTTTTGAGACTGAAGAGGTTGAAAATGTACATTCATATGCATACGACGGCCCACAGGCTTAAGACAGGGTTAAGAGAAATAACGGCCATAGGAGAGAAATAGCGCTGTGGTGTGAGGAGAACCAGCGGAGAACTGGGCAGGTTCTGCCAGTATTAGATCAGAAACTAATGTCCAAATATCAGCTTGTATCAGACATGTCTTGCTATGCATGTTATAACTCTGCATTATGGTATTGACATCCGTAGGGAGAGAGGGGGAGAGAGATACGAAGATTTCCTAATCATGTTTTGTATGATAGGTGCTTGTGTGGGAACTGCCAGCTCATGTCCTCAGCTGTGGAGAGTATGTGCTGCAGGGAGGTGGATGCCTTCTGGGCTCTGGTGGAGAATCTGACCCCCAGACCAGACATAACATGCCTCACACTGCCCATCAACCCTCACGCCACCCACTCCCGTCTCAAACACTGAGGCCTCCCTCTCCATGGAGCCCGCCTGCCCTCTCACATACCCCCGAGGCTCAGGGGTATGTGAGAGGGCAGGCGGGCTCTGCCAGGAACATGAGCCTCCTGTCCAAAATGAGCGCTGCACACGACCGCGTTTTTGGTCACAGATGAAGCCGTGAAATCGCGCCTCTTCACCTGCACAAAACGCACTCAGGCACGAAAACTAACTCCACTCCTTTTTCTGTCCGGAAAACGGTGGACTCGATGTCCTGACAGACTCGAGTTTGTGCAGCCTGCACAAACACAGTAATTCGGTATAATCACAAATGGTGAAATGCACTGTTAACAACCGAAAAAATACTAACTCACAAGTTTACTACCGCTCAGACTCACTACCACCTACTACTGTGCATTGGACAGAGGCAGGGTCAAGGACGCAGAGTCCCTCTCGTGACGGAGTATCAGGCGATGTTGAAAAAAAAAGTGTTTTTAGAAGAGGAGCTAAAAAGAGCCAGTTTTTCCTTCCTTTTTCCTTTTGTGCCTTTATGTCGTGTGAACCATAATAAATTCTGAGTTAACTTCTCATATGGTAATTTTTAGACAAGGTTATGTATATATTTTTAAAAAAATTTAACCTGCAAGGTGCACTTAAACATCAGCATGCTAACATGCTAAAAATGGCAATGTCAACATGCCAATAAGAGGTTAAATGTTTATAATATTAAACATTTTACAGTACAACATCTGTAATTAACACAAAACCTAAAGTAAAGCTAAACATGTAAGAATGTTTTAGTTTAGCAGAGATTTGGTGATGAACGTATTAAACAATTTGGGATTTTGACATGATGATGGCACTGAAGGAAATGACAACCGTGTACATTAGAATTCATCCTCTGGGAACCGTCAATGTTTGTACCACATTTTGTGCCAGCCCATCTAGATGTCAAGGTTGCCCTTGGCTACCTAACATGGTAGTGACTGGCAAAATCTTGTCCCCTACTCGAAGCGAAATGAGCTTCTGGACCTTCTTGTCTTTCCAGTTTACGGTAGGTTGCACCTTGTCAAGCCAACTCACATTTTCACAGACATTGATTCGGCACTGTTACGTCCTCTGCCGCCAGCTTAAAGGCAGAGCAACTCAATCCCTATTCCGTGTTTGTACCTTTTACACAGAACAGCAAGGCAAAACAACGGCACTTTTCCACCTTGAACAGGAAGTGTAAAAGGGGCGCAGGTGTTGTAGTGGTTGAGAGAAACCTTGAACTTCTGGTGGTGCTGTATGAAAAGTAAAAGGATCACAACAGGCATTCTAATTAATCTTCTGGGGACCTCGAATATATATATATATATATATATATATATATATACCAAATATAATAGCAATCCATCCAATAGTTATCATAACACTTCACTTGAAGCAAAACCTCAGAGTGTCAATACAGGAAATGTCAGCAGCAATCAGGATTCACTCCCCAAAAGACCATGATTATTTTATTTTAGCAGATGTAGCTGTAGCAGTCAGTGCATGTCAGATCCATGAATAACTTCTTCTGACCTCATCATATGGCACTGGGTGGTTTGACAGTCTAAATCAATTGATTGGTCACCTCGATGGATGTGTTATAGCAGGTTTTTGGTCAGAGGGTGTGAGTCTTCACACATTGTGATGGATGTCATTCACACAGTGTATTGACTCAGAACTGTTACCTGGTTTCTGGGGCCGTATACATGTCTGCACTATTGAGTTTCTACAGAGTGTTATATTGTTCATATTGAACTGTGCTGGGCTTTATAATCAGCATGAATCCAAGCTGTCCTCTTTTTTGTCATAAAAGCTATACATTCTTGCTTTGAGTTAAGGTCAGGCACTCAAGATATTGTCCCGTAAAGGTTCAAGCAGAAGATCCTATTCCTTTAAGCGTTTACGGTTATATGAGGCAATTATTGAAGACCATGAGCGTGAAAAGACTCCAGAACAATCTTTCTTATGTATCAAGTTCTTACAGAAATATGTTAGCAAATACCTATTAAAAGACAGAAACAGAGAAACATGAGCTTTACAAACTGAGTCCTCTTGCTCACCTGTCAATCGTTAAATCCAATATTCTCTCACCTTTTACATCAGGTTTGGTCCACCAAACTGAGAACAAGGACACAGAGTTCTTCATGCGGTCATTTCCCCGCCCCAGCAGAGGGTTGTATCTTTGGATGGAATGTTTGGAAGTTGAAAATTGAAATATTTCTACAGTAGATGAGGTCGTTAAAGGCTATCTGTCCTTAGCAGCTGTCCGAATGGATGTGGTTGTTTGCTACACTGGCCACTATAATTAGAAATCTGTTAATATTCCTGCTTACAAAAGTCCTTTCCCCTTATACTGACAGTGACAGTGTGATTGTCAAAGTAAGTGACAAGACTTTGTTTCTTTCTGTGTGACACGCACATTTGTCTCTTTTCAGCAAAACTGCGGCCCTGCTCATTGGCCCCGAAAACACCCAAGTCCCACACATCCAAATTCAATGACAAAGTCATTGACAACTTCCCCGTACTCTTCTCCAGCCAGGTCAACAGTCTTCGTGTCATTCTGAACAGCACTCTTTCATTCCAACCCCATATAAAAAACATTACCCGGACTGCTTTCTTCCACCTCTGCAACACTTCTAGACTCGGCCCATCACTGTCCCAGACCAGCACTCTAAAACCAAGACCAGGTCTTGGTTCATGCATTCGCTACATCCCATATTGACTATTGTAACGCAGTACTCTCTGGCCTTCCCACCAAACTCATTAACAGGCTTCAAATCATTCAAAACTCTGCTGCCCGGATCATCCGACCACATCACCCCCATTCTCATCCAGCTACAGTGGCTCACTGTCAAAAATCGAATTGACTACAAAAACCTTCTGCTCACCTTCAAAGCCCTCAAAAACGAGCCCCCACTTACCTCTCTGACCGTCTCCAGGAGTACAACCCCTGCCACTCCCTGCACTCTTCTTCCGCTGGGCTCCTGACCAAAGGCGATTGCTCTGAGACAACAAGGGAGGCTGAACTTCCCCTAAAATTTCATAGAAGAAATGGTCAAATATGCACTATTGTATTAACATTAAAATAAGAATTTACATTGCATTAAACGTGTGCTAGGACGTGTTTAACATCATGGCTATCATGTTCAAACGTCATCTGTTTATCACCAGATTTCACATGCAACCTCCCTGTCATACATTCTCGCGTCAGCACGGTGGACGCGGAGCCTCCAAGCATTCCTATGAGACAACGCAACAAAATCATCACTTCCAGGGAGGCTCAGCTTCTCTGGGACCTAATGGAGCGGTAGACGGGAGAGGACGCTCGGTGTCTGCATGATGATTGGAGGAACTGTCTAAAAGGCTGAACCCCTTTGTGACTGACAGCACTTCACATTTCGAGCTCAGTCCCATGCGGATATTTGCGAGTGGAGTCTTCTGACAGAGTGCCATCCGGAGTTCCTTATTTCCATAAGTGATATAGCTCATTTTCACCGTTAAACCCATCTGAAAATCTTTGAGGTGTGTGTTGCTGTGGTTCTACGGCATGAGTGTGGTTGAAAAACGGCTTCAATTAAATGCTCCTTTTATAAGTTACTGCCTCGCTACAATATGACACATTTTATGATGCAAACTTAAAGTGAGCTTCCCCTGTTTGAAAGACCAGCAGCCGCCACTGCTCCTGACCGTTCCCACCTCACGCCTCAGCACCATGGGTGCCAGGGCTTTCAGCTGCACTGCTCCCAGGCTCTGGAACTCCCTTCACCCACACATCTGACAGTGTGACAGCATAACATCCTTCAAATCCCACCTGCTCAAGCTGACTTATGCACTTTAAGAATGACTGTACGCTGATGTAGTGAGGACCCGACAAAATGTCTTCACAATGCAGAAACGTCCTCACCATGATGGTTTAAACCCAAAATGGTCCTCACACACACAAAGGCAAGCTTACTAAAGACTGGAAAATGTGGTGACATTAATCCTTAATCAACAAGTCAAGCTTAAAAAATATACTAACACTAATGTGAGAGGACATAGCACAAAATAATTCAAACAGTAGGCTTGCATGTATTGAATAGTAATGCAACTCTTGAACTACACTGGTGAGATTTAAACCCAGGTCACCCAATGTTTGATAACTGGTCTTACACCACTGTGCTGCTACCACTGGAGTTTACTCAGCTGCAGCACTGCATAAGATCGGTGCAACAGCAGAACCATGACCACCAGAAATGAGACGCTAGAGACACGGATGCTTCAAAGACACTTGAAACGCTGGAAGCGCTTATTCAATCCGCGCTAGACAAAAAAAAAGCAGCAAGGAGCGCCTGTGGAGTGGGGGTGCATGCGCAAGACACACACACACACACACACACACACACACACACACACACACCTCCTGTCATCTCCCTATGTCTCCCCTTGAATACAGTGTTTCCCTCAAAGACAGTAGAGACAGTAGCTTACATGAAACTATCACGAGCTATCAAATCAAATCCAACTTTGTTCATATAGCACTTTTCATACATAAAAATGCACCACAAAAACTGTGAACTACGAAATAAGGTCACCAGCCCCCTCACATATCCCACTGTCTGAAAGTTAGCTAGCTGTTACGACGGTATCGTCGTCACTTACATTGTACTCACCAGACAAATTCGTTGCGCTGCTCACACAGCTCCATGCGTGTCTCCTCCTGTGTTTGTTCGAGTACTGAGGTGTGCGTGTGTTGTATAATTCTTAAAAATCAAATATTCTCAGGATAAATTTCTCGTCTTCGGATTGCATTGTGTTGTCTGGCGCTCGTAACTGCCGTAACTGCTGTAACTGCTACAACAAAACAGGAAGGAGGATTTGATTGGCTGCCTGGGCCAATGACAACAATGACGAATGGTGCTACTGGCGTCTGACGCTCAAAAAGTTGAAAATATTTTAACTTTTCAGCGTCTACGCACGTCTAAAAATGCACGTCTAAAAAGAAGCGTCTTCAAAAAACAATTGTTTTACTGGCGCTTCTAGCGTTTCACCTCTGTGTGATCGCCCCCTAAGCCATTTCTCTATTAAGGACGTGTGGACGCTTTTGTCTGATTAGTGAAGGATTTTCATTTCCACCTTGGCAGCAAAACATCATGTGTCAATCACATTTACACATCAACTCCGAAATGTTCATCTACCATCAAAGTTTTCGCAGCAGCTTTGATTTTCTGCGTTTTTTCCGCTGCAGTAAAAACCTTCGGAAAGCTGTTTTTAAAAGGAGCAGTCAAGAAACCTGAGGGACACAACCAAGGTATCGTTTTATAACTCCGACAGTCACTTTCAACAGGTGAGATAGTGATATTCAGGTGCATATGATGAAGAAGAGGAGGATGAAACAGAGGATGAAGAGTGCACACAAACAGACAAAGAGGAAGAGCGAGACAGAGACAGAGGACAGCTCAGCCCCTTCAGGTAGCCACAGTGCCAGATGCAAGAAACGGGGCGACAGTGGCGACAGTCAGGGAGGTCCGTCCAGTAAAGACAAGCGCGGGAGGATGTGTGTCTTTACGTTTGGGGTGCGTTCGTAAATATGATGCTCTGCACTTACTACACACAATTGTTTGAAGTAACAAGAGCGTTCTATTTGAGCATTAACAAATCATTCATTTAATCACACGTTCACTCTGCTACCTACTCTGCTGCTCCATTCCCCCCTGACAGAGTGCCCAGAGTGCGCTCAGCTGCTCCACAAACATGTTAATTTCGTTTAATGAAAACTTTGACAAGCATTATCCGTGAACAACTTTTTTTTTTCCCATGACAAAGAGATGTTGCCGAGCTAAAAATAAATCTTGAAAATAAAGACTATGCCAAAATCTATGTTTCATTTGCTGACAAGACGAGACGGGGTGAAAATGTCGGTAGAGGACTATCAGACATTCAAAATGTGAGAGGAGGAGAACAGAATGAGCAACAGTGGCTGTGCTTGCAATTATGTTGTAATGCTGCATGAGCAGGATAAGGTCGGAGCACCAACTGGCTGTAAACTCCAGTAAATAGTTTAGCACCAGGATGTTGCGCTAGCCTACATAATCACCGGAGCAGTGTCAGCTGTTAGAGCGAGTTGTGAGCTGTAATTCAGCAGTAAATAAGCAGCTGTGTGTGTCTGACTGTGGACGATGGAGCTGTTGAATGAATTTCAGGAGTTTGTCAGTGGCAGTGGTGGCTGTTAGCAGCAAGCTTTGCCTTTTTAGCCGGTGAACTGCAGCCGAGCGAACAGCCACCGGCCTCCGGTCCTCACATCTGATCCCCACAGGACTCCACTCAGTCTGGACTGTCGAGAGAAAGTTCATAGTTTGATGGTGTTTGACAGGCAGGTAGGAGGCTCAGTTATCTGTGAGTGTAGCTGTGCTGTAAGTAAACTCTGAATTCAGCACAGTTTCCTCTGACAGAGCTGAAAGTTTAGTTTTAATTTCCAACTCTGAGAGGACACGAGTTTAAACCTCCAGACTGACATGCTGCAGATGAAGAAAGAATTCAGGCTAAAGTAAAGTTATTTTTCTGCCTCTTAACGGTGAGATCAAGAAGTCAGAGTTCACAGTGAACCTGGGGACAAATCTTAGTTGTCTCAAATTAGTTATTGTGGTGTCAAAGTTTCTGAGACCATAAACAGAGAGCATCTGAGCTTTTGAAATGATGATCAGTAAGTGTGTGCTCATGAATCACGCATTAAACCTGTCAAACACTGCTGGAGAAATGTCTGTTTATAAGTGTGTAGAAATTAAAAATGAATGAAATCGTCAAATTGATTCCAATTTTAATACATTTATTACCCTAGTTGCATCAGTTAATTGAGGAAAATAACATCTTAACTGAAAGTAATGACTAAAAGTTGACTACAATGTGAATGAATTTCCATCACCTAATACATTTGAGCTGTCGTCGAGTAAAATATGAAGCATAAAATCAACTGTAACGTGACTAAAACTAATGAGCATTTTTGTCTCAAGACTAACACTAAGACTTAGGGCCAGTCCCAATACCCCCACTTAGCCCTACCCCTACATTTGTGCATTCCCGCGAGGGGTAGTGGTGTCCCATTTCCTTTTGTGTGTAGGGGTAGGGGGGCATAACGAGGGGTAGTGGGTATGAAACTAGCCCTTCGGAAGGAGGGATTTCAGATGCTGACTTGCCGGTGAGGGGTAGACGTCGCCATGGCTACCACCGAGCAAGAGACGGGGGAAGAAGTTCATACATAGCTAACGTTACCGTCGTCAGGTTGCTTGTTAGCTAGCTAGTCTGTCATCTGTCCTGTTCTGCAAAATTGTCGGATTTTTCACATTACGATAACACGCCAGCTAGTATAACTATGCTGCCTCGTAATTTTAGCTGGTTAGCTAGCTAGTGGAAGTCCCCTGTCGTCTGTTGTTCATCAAACGAAGCATGATGAATGCGGCAAACACGATCGGTAGGATGAACTCAACCGGAGACTCCATTGTAGATGCTGGTTGCAAATGTAGATGGCTCGCAGCTTCCTGTTTAAAATAGTTACGTATGCGTGAATGTAACCGTGACGTAGTGAGTCGTGTCCCAGTTCCTAGGGAAAGATTTCAACCCCTACCCCTTGTTGCTTCATTTCGAGGGCCAAGGGATAGTGGGCAATGGCTAAGGGGTAGGAGACAAGGGGGGGTATTGGGATTGGGCCTTCATCTAAAATAGCTGCCAAAATTAACACTCTCCGAGAGTGTGGTGTTCTGAAAAACCAAACAGTACCTTCCAACAGTGCTCCACATTTACCAATGGTCCAGTTTTTCCAAACTGTGCTTTTTCCAAACGCACCCATTGTCACATATTTAGAATTTTTGCAACAAATAGAACAACAAAATGCATTTAACTCTGTTTGTGTAATCATTTTTATTTGGTGATGGATTAAGAAACACATCAAAAATACAGCCTTGGTGTGCAAAGGCCTTAAAGGTCTGGCATGTATGATTTAGTGGCATCTAGTGGTGAAGTAGAAGATTGCAATTATCTGAAAGTTCTGCTTGTCAAGCACGTAGAAAAACTAAAGTGGCTGATGTGGAAAAAGCGAATGGGCCCATCTAAAGCCAGTATTTGGTTTGTCCATTCTGGGCTACTGTAGAACAACATGGCAGACTCTGTGGAAGAGGACTTGCTCCATATTATGTTGATATAAATGGCCCATTCTAAAGTAATCAAAACACAGTGATTCTTAGTTTCAGGTGATTATACACTAATGAAAACATACCAATACCAGCATGCAAATAGGCCTATATCCCCCTCAGTCCTCCACACTGGACCTTTAAGTGACAGCAAACATGCCTACACTTGTGCTGGTAGCACATGGCAGCGTCCTTGCTAGTTCCCCCTCGTGGTGAAATTTGCAGCCTGATGAAATATGAGTTTGGGAATGAGTAACAAACCATTCCTTCCTGAAAACATTTTAGTCTTTTCTTTGTGAGATGTCCAACCTTCAGCGGAGACTGCAGATTGGGATCAGCAACTCTTCCAATGTTATTATCAAATACATTACTTTGCGGAACACTGCCAATCTATAACAACAATAACAACGCGCATCATATCTGTGGCTTCAGCTGGCTGGTGATGGAGCATGTCAACGTGAATTGATGACGGGGAGAAGTGCATCCCAATTTTCATCCTCTCTCACCTCGGATCCTCACCTGTGAATGGCCCTTTCCAATACATCACTGACACTTCAAATTGAGTGTCACTCAAAACAGAAGTGGAGTGATAAGCGCCATAACAGGATGGGGGAGGGAGCGGTGCATGCTCAGGGTTGCTCTCTCATCACCTCTGCAATTTCCCATGTGTAGGCCTGGAATCTGTTGAGTCGTGCAGCACACATCAGGTACAGCAGCATGTAGAACAGGGAAATAAAGAAAGCTGAATACATCACGGTAAATGTGAGAATAAATGCTGCCATATTTTGATATTCCGCAACCACATTTGCGTCGACAATCTGGTCACATACAAGCTGGATATAAATGGAGAGTGAGTGCACATTCTATTTTAGTATACTGTATGTGCTCATGAGCTGATGGGGCTATTACCGGAAAATGAGTGCAGTCAATTGCATCCAGCACATTTGGAAAATTGGCTACATTATAAAACCCCTGTTAGGTTTCCAGGAGGGCACACGGATCTTTCGGGAATGTAACATGTATGGACTCTCGGTGCAGCTGGCTTTTACAACCAGAGACAAAGCCTGTGAGAAAGATGAAACTTTAAATGCCTGTGCCACCGAGCGCAGGAACAGGATGGATATGCCGGGTGGAAAGGAGCTTTGTTACTGCAGGGATGTGTGGCTTTGTTTTGTTTTTTGGCTCCAGATCATCTTCCATCTCATCCAGTAACTTCAGTATGGTGTGACTTCAAAGCCTGCAGAAGTTTCTCACATTCTCCTCTGGCATGCCAAAATGAGATACATGACTTTGAAACAACCTTTTTCCTTCTTAAATGTGCTCTGCTACACTTGCAGTATCTCATGTGGATGACAGAAACAGCCATGATTTAATGGCAAAAATTACATACAGACGCAAGGGTCAATCAGCAAAAGATTTGATTGGCATGTGGCCTTTACATTTCTGTTTCCTACATGCAGTTTTTTGTGATGCCTCAAAAGCCTCAACTTCTAGCGATGGCCTAATGAAGCCTCATGAGCCATTTTCTTCTTTTTCTAAGGGGTTAGGGTTAGATGGTGCTTTCCGTTCCACAAAGGGTTGGAAGCAGAAAGCAAAGTGCCATCTAGTTAAAATGGTTCATGGGGCTTCATTTGACCATCACTTTTTGTGTTTCCTAGGATAGCAAAAGGATCACCAGCCCTACTCTGTTTCTGATTGGCTCACCCTGACGTTTTTACCCTAACCTCAACCAGTCTTGTATAGAGCACTTGCATAGCGCTTTCCTAGTCCTCCAATCACTCAAAGCACTTTTACACTACAAGTCACATTGACCTATTCACACACTGGTGGCCGAGGCTACCGTACGTACACCAATGAAACAGCCATCAGGAGCAACTTGGGGTTCAGTATCTTGCCCAAGGATACTTTGGAAGAGCCAGAGATCAAACCGCCCGATCTTCCAGTTAGTGGGCGATCTGCTCTACCTCTGAGCCTTGGCGTCCCTAACCAAACATCCAAAGATGCTCTGTAACAAAAGATAACACATTACAAGCTGTGACAATGGTATGAAATGATATACGCTACCGGTCTCCTAAATGGACGTTCAAGACAATACAACACTACAAGGAGTAAACATAAAATTTGTACGGTATATTTTGCCACTTGATCTGCTAGTTTAATATATGATATCAAATCAGTCTGAAAACAGCTAAATAATGACAATAATTGTTTTAATAAGCACAGAAACACAAGTTTTATTTCAGTTTTAACTTTTGATTCATTCATTCCCATATAAGTCTATTCAAATTTCTCTTTATCTCGTTGGAAATTGTCTCCTGTGTCACCAGGTCTCGTGAGAGTGTGAAACTGAGTGTCAGAATGTTAGAAAAATAAATGGCTTGTGGAAACTGGGTCCAATATTTACTTTGATGACAGTGGGGTGAAAGAACTGGTTATAATCTGTATTCAGTTTTCCCACTGGAAAGAATAGACTCAGGACCACTGCTTGTCACCTAAAGGTAGTGATGGCCAAATGAAGCCTCATGAAGCATTTTCTTTATTTTCTGAGCCCACTAGATGGCGCTTTTGTCCAACAAAAGGTTGAAAGCACACTGAATTGCCATTCTTTGAGCCTCTCTCTCTAAACCATGAGCGCCATCTAGTGGGCTTAGAAAATATAGAATATGCTTCATGAGGCTTCATTTGGCCATCACTATCTAAAGGGGTGGGGCAGTGGCAAAACCCATGTGACACAGGAAATGAATCTGAAGTGGGCTGTCTCAGCTTATCAGTGGTGTCTGATTTAACCTACCCAACAAATGAAGGCAACGTATACGAGCCAGTCAGAGGAGTAGTGCGGGTCAGGTCTTTGATATCCTCAAAAATGCAAATTGGTGTCCTTGATTGTTTTTTAACAAGGACAATTAAAAGATAGCGTCACATTTTCGTCATCCCAGCAGCCTAGCTCTACAGGTGGCAATGTTGGTTGGTCAGTTGGCGAGTAATTACCTCAGCATCATCTGTATTTTATGTAAACTGGGAATTACCAAATATTAGAATACTAAAATGCAAAATTGTCATCGGATCATATTAGCGTGCTGACATTAGCATTGAGCATTTTGTTCTTGCATTTTGTTCGCTGTTAATATAAATTAGTTGCAACAAGTCAAAATCTGAACCCATCGGCTATCGGTCTGATGATGATAAGTTTCTGGGGGCAAGGGCCAATATTTCAGGCTCATCATGGTGTAGCCAGCGGATATATTAGCCAAGACTACCTCTCTGTATGCCTGTCATTTTGGCCAATCGCTATAAACAGATATCTGCAAAAGTATCCAGATTCATTTTTTTAAAAAGCTAATATAAAGCAAACTCGTGGTCAGATGATAGCCGATTGGTTCCATGGTTGCATTTCAGCCAGTGCATTAGGCCTCTCCACACGGACTGGTTACTTTCCATTCAAATGTAATTGGTCAATACTATCCCAACTACAAATGGAATACAAGAACACTTTTGATGACAAAGTCTTGTCCTGTCACCTACTGATTCTGCATACATAGGCAGATATCAGATTATAGAAATTAGCATTGTATAATAAAAATAGCAGCAATTGTATTACTATCCGTGGTCCTGCCCCTCCTCAGTCTGTTTTGTTGGCCACTGCTGCCTAATTGTAACTCAACTGTTAAAGTGCACACATTATTCCTCCTCTGGTTTTGGGGTGGTTGAATAAATCAGCCCACCAAAAAATCCACTCATAGTCTAATGCTGTAAAATAAGGAGTGCCAGTATAAATGTAGGCTAAGTGTCAAGATGAGTGACTTCAGTAGATAATGATTTATGCAGACCAGCCACGGGCGAGCATGGGCCAGCTGCATAATGATCCAATCATGCAGTCACCGTGTGTTTTCTAATAGGCCAGCTCCAATCCCGTTTTATACTGCCACATTCTCACATCAAAAGTTTAGAGTTTACTGAGCATTTCCAAGTAGAGAAGGGAGTTCCTCTATATGATGAAAGTCTATCCGTCATTTTCATAGAGCCTCCAGCCTCAGTGACAGTGCTTCGTTTCCCTGTTTTATCTTGCATTTAATATCTTTCCAGCATCAGCATGTGGTTGGGCAGAGCCACGGAGAGAGGAAGGGACTGAGGGATAAAGAGGACTCTGGAGGATGCTTAGCTGCTCCGTTCTCCTCCAGGTCAGGAGGGAAGGACTCAGCTGTTGGGTTTTACTTTTGAAAATTCTAATTATACTAGAAAAAAAAAAGAAATAAGACCAATTGATCTTCACTGCTAGGGTTTCAGAGAACCAAGAGAGAGACGTGAAAACTTCAGAGAATAATATTCCTTCTGCCACTGAGGCTGGCAGCCTTTGTCTGCTCTGACCATGTGACTGAAGTTTGATCCTCTGTAGGCTAAGACTAACACTTCAAGTGTCCGGTCCCACTGTTGGTTTGGTTTGTGGAGACTATTCCTGGACACCGACCTGTGCTGTGGACTTCAGTCACATGCCCTGGATTTGAGACTGCATCATAAATATGATGACTTTAGACCTGACTTGACAAAATTAAAAAATACGGCACAAAATGGCTCCAAACACAAACACTAAAGGGTTTACCAAAACTTTTCCAACACATTCTCACATATCAACGTTTGGTCATGGGCTTTCTAAGTCGAGATACGACGTGCGACGTACCCTGGGTGCGTTGGTTGTTGATGTTCTGGAATGCCATGTTAAGATCTGCCTGTTACATTTCCATTTTCACAGGAATTGTACTGTTTGTGGTAACTGTTGGTTGCTCCGACACCTTAACTTTCATTGAGTGTGTTTACATGGACAGTTTAATTCCCTTTTCATTCGGAATGAATATTCATTTCTATTAAAAGTGATCTCGTAAACACCTAATTCAGAATGAAAATGGCCAATGCGATTGAAAATTCAATCCGATGTAAGGGGCTGGAATACTCCGTTTCTAATTCCGAATGAAAGAATTTCTCGCACTTGTATACACTCATTCCTCTTTAAGTTCATTCCGGTCTTTCTGTGCATGCTCGTTTCCTTGCCCTTCTGGCACGATGACGTATATAGTGCGCACAGCAAGGGGCTGAGATAGAGCAGACTCGTTGCACTCACCTGTTTCCATTCGCCACAGCACAGTCTTCTATCTCCCTTCTCCTCCTCAAGAGACGAAGCATTAGCAGAACAAGGTTGTTGTCGTACTGCTGCTTCAAGAATATAAGCAAAACAAGCCCAAAAAAGGCACTAAGAACAGCGTCGTCAAGCATCTTGTTATCCAGAGCAAGGACTATTGTTTTCTTCCGGTAAACGTAAACACGTAACATCCACCCCGCCCCCTATCCAATCAGAAACCCTCCCTGCCCCAAACCTTGCACGGACCCGAATAAAGGCGATTAAACTGATCTCCCGTGTAAACCCTCATTCGGAATGAATATTTGGTAACTTTAATTCCAAATGATTCCGAACTGGCTGTGTGCCACGCTGGCGTCTAAGGACGGCTTTTTTTGTCCGTGTATGACACCTGAGGTCACTGACCAAGTGCCGAATTTCGACAAATCCAGAGTGTGACCGGGTTGACATTTCCTAGACCAAACTACACGACTTCAACCTTATTTTCTGTTTACTAACATATTTTGAAGCTCCCCAACAAAAGACCCAGATCAGAGGCAAATCAGCGTTGGCTTGGCGCTCACATCAGCGATCAGGGGCCATGTGTGAACTTTTTAAAGATGCAGCATAAAAGTTCTGGCCATCTCTACTTACTCTTTGACAGTATCTGTTTTTTTTAACTGTTATTTCTTTCAATTTTCATCTTTTACTTTCAGTTTCACCGGGGTTTATGGTTTGTGGTATATGACGTCTTTTTTTGTTCGTGCAGCGCTGCTTACCCCATAGGTTTTTCAGTCTAATAAACAATATAAACTAACAACATATCAAGAAGTAATATGCATGCATCTCTTGTTATCATTAAACAGTGAAATACAAGTGTACACCTTCTGAATCCAAGTATTTCTTTCACCAAATGAAGCTAGCTTAATTGCCTTAAGTCATCATAAAACACACTTCATTCAAGCTCAAAAGAAACAAATAAAACTCACAACGGAAAACACACAAGTCAAGACAGCAAGGTGTGTGAGCAGTACAGCAGTCTGACCACTTTGAAAGTCCTGAAGTGTGAGCTTACAAGAGATGTGGCAGAAAAGTTCAAATTAAACTTTTGCATACACACACAGTCACTGGGCCCGATTACAGAAGTGCTAAGCTGTAGGTCTTGGGCGCACAGACTGTGTGGGCATCTCTCAGCACACCTGCTATTTTGGCTGGTGTAGGTGCAGCAATGCAAGGTGCAAAAGGGCTAGGTGAAGGTGACTATAGATCATAGGGTATGGTGATTAATGAATACACTCTCAGCCAGTCACATCACTGCTCTCATCGCTCTGAAACAACTGAGCCAAAAACAGTGATGCATGACAGAGAGAGCTTAACTGATGAAGAGATGCTTTAATAAATGATAGTGTTGTCTGGATGATGCAGAGCAGCATGAGGTGAACATACAGCACCAAAAATCTGCAGTGTGGGTTTATATTTGATTAGCAATGATTAGTGATGATAGGAATGAATAATGAAAAAAAATGGTGACGCTTTTATTTGATTGTCTTAATTAGATGCTGTATCTAAGTCATATTTCTACTGTATTTCACACTGTAATAACGATTTCATTATATTAACAAGTGACACAGCAGCTTTTTCATCGTAATGCCTGAACAAGATATGAGCTGCTGAGATTCTGAGATGTCTGTATGCTCCCAAATACCACTGCTGTGTGTGCCTCTCCTCCCACCTGTGCACCGGGCGCTCTGCTCTGGGCACCAAAATACCAAACAGAAAGGCAAAACAAATGTCAAGGTCAGGACAATAGGGTTAAAGCACTGCTTGTACTTGTTGCGGCACCATGAAAAACAGGCCAATGCATTGTCTTAACCGGCACTGAACCTTATATAAGCCCCACCCCTTCGTGATGATCAGGCTATAATCAGTATTTCTATATTCACAGCAGACCTTATGACTTGTATGTTAAAGGTGTCCTTTGTACTTGCCCAGCACCAAATCACAGGCAGATCAATTAGCAACTTAAGATATAATCATCACAGAGTTGGTGGAGCCCAAAAATAGCTAAAGAGAGCATGGGTGGATTTTGAGACACTGGACCACTGGGCATTAATATGCAAAGGGCCCCACCACCTCTCCTACACTGGAGCAAGACACTCAGACTTTGAGGTGGTTTTGCATCTTTATGTAGTTGTTATGCATCTTCTTTTAGTTTTGTGTCTCTTTCTGGTCATCTTGACTCTAACCCTGTTCGGTGTGTAAATTTGACATTTGACATCTTGCAGGTGAAGGGGAGGGAGCCCCTTGACAGTTTGGGCAGGCTGTTTCCAGTAGAGATGGCCAAATGAAGCCTCATGAAGCATATTCTTTATTTTCTGAGCCCACTAGATGGTGCTTTTTGTTCAACATAAGGTTGAAAGCACACTGAATTGCCATTCTTTGAGCCTCTCTCTTTAAACCATGAGCGCCATCTAGTGGGCTCAGAAAATAAAGACAGTGCTTCATGAGGCTTCATTTGGCCATCACTAGCACTGAGTAGGACAAGAGTGCAGTTGACAAGTTTTTGCTGCTAGCTTGTCATCAAGCATTTACAAGCTTCAAAACTGGAGTTATCATCTGAATTTGACTTTGCTTATAAAAAATCGAACAATACCCCCAAATGGCAACATCCGACTGATTTTGATGGAGCATGCCACCAACTACAGAAGCTTGTCTCACTTTCTACTGGTTTAATTTTCCTCACTGCACGCAGCTCTGCAGCCTTTCAACAGGTAAAAACTTGATAGGAGTGTGTAAGATATGAGTAAGAACTGTTTAACAAGAATTCAAATAAATACGTCATTCAACCAGAGGCAATGTGAAGTAGCAGAGCAACCTTGTGGGTGTTACAATAAAATAAATCAATAAATGCACCCTGTAGTTAAAATGGTCCAATTAATTCAATCAGTACCAGTTTAGATAGCCTACACTTCCACCAGTAAACAACTCCACTCCGTTCTGCCTTCGTGACCTGTCAAGCCTGTACCTCAAGTGTTTTGGCTGTTAACCTGCACCAAGTGAACATAAACTCAAAATAAATGCTGTTCTCTGTAAACAGGGAACTAGTTGCTAACAGTGTACTCATATCAGGATAAAAAAGGTCAATATGTGGTGCTTACAGTTTGTTCTCCTGCCTCCAAGTGTGATAAAAAGTCACTGAAAGTTTAAAAAGCAATTAAAGAGGTTGATACAGGGAAGGCAGAAATACCAGTTTCCCCAGCCTCCAAAGGACTGGAAGATTTGTGTAGTAATTTATATATAATTTAATACTGGTCTGATATTTATGACATTTTAAGCGATACACATGCAGAAGGCATGGTTTCAGACAGAGTGTGTGGATTGCTGAGTCTGTTTTCCAAGGATGCAGTTTATTGTTGGAGCAGCCGCATGCTATACTACAGAGTTACTGTGAAGGTTTACAAGTGACGGCAGCCACTGCAGTAACAGCGGCGTACTTGCACCTGCACAACCCAGGTGACGATGCAGGTATATCAACACTGCCTGTATTAAAAACAGATCTGTTTTTGTGGATGTCAGATTGTTAAAGACAGGTTAAATTCCTTTTAATTCTTGCCCTCCGACAAAGCTTCTACATCATGCTGTTGTTGAGGTGGGGATTTATTTATATGAGGATGAAGAATGCACCGTCACATTCTGTGGAGTGGACCTCTGGGCAGGATTAGCAGGTTACTGTCAAAAGCATGTGGTGCTACTTGTACACCGGAGATGTCTGGAAATTAATGACTCATCAGCTGAATCCCATGGCGAGGATGCTTTTTATAAAGCTGAGCACGGAGGTTAGTGTGTGTGTAATCATTTTGTGTGTTTGGCTCTGTGTGTATTCTTTCTTTCACCTCAACAGAACCTCATCTATTTCCATCATGTTGCGCCCTCAAAACATCAACCTGCGCTGCCTTACCTGCTGTTGTGAGCTGACCAACAGAGACCATGTGACAATGACATTAATGAGATCAAACATCAGGTCCAGTGAGCTCTGGACGACTAAATAATACATTTAGATGCAAAATTAGGTGCAAGAATTTTTTGCCATTGAACGGTTCAGGCAGTGTGCCCACATTTTAACCTGGAAAGTCCGCAGTCCTTGGGTTTAATAGGAAGTTTTGTATGACTATTTATTTCTTATTCTATTTTCTGACAGTAATTTCTTGTATTACAGCATCCCATGGCATTGAGCCCTGCCAGTGACATTTTAAAGTGCTGAAAGTTTAATAAAATATGTCTGTTGAAAAAGTTTATTGACGGACACCTGGCGCCTGGTGCAGAAATGATGTTATGTGAGGAATACACTTGAAAACAAAAAATAGTTTGACTTATCTTCAAATGGCTAATGTCATAGAATTCTGTATTACAGCAATATGCTAGCTCTCCTGTCATTTCAGATTCAGCCACTCCTCTCTGACCTGCAGTAACCTCTTTCCCCGTCACTTCCTTCACCTGATCATCTCCGCCCACTAACTCACCTGCACCCCGTGTACCTCATTAGTCTTGCGGTATATTTACCAGCCCATTTATGCTCTGTCTTTGCCAGATTGTCCAGAAAGCATTTGCTCCTCCTGCCTGATTCATAGATCACCTAACTTTGTCATGGATATGTTTGCCAGGCCTAACTGCCTACCTGGTTTTGACCCTTGCCTGATTTCTTTTGGTTGAATAATGAATTTATTTATTTTATTCAATTAAATATGAACGTTTATCTTCACCTGTGTGCCCGTGAGTCATGCTTCTGGGTTCAAACTTGGAGACAAGCTTGGAGACAAGGTGGGCATATCACATGCATACATCAGCTGCGCCCTCCTGTCAGCTGTGGATGGAATAAATCAAGTGGGCACATAATACATTAAACTCCCCTCTGCAGAAGCACAACAGGTTTCAGTCAAGAGAGAATTCCATTTCATTGCTGGACTGCCCAACACCATCAACGCAATAGACTGGACACAAATTAAGGCAACCCCTGAAGAGTCATTCTCAAATCTCAACCAGAAACAATACTACTCCATAAATGTGCAACTGATCTGCAACTTCCAGAACCACCTTGTGAATGTCGTCCCCCACTACGTTTTACAGCACAATTCTGTGGGCATGGCTCTGTGGTACACGTCTTTGAGTAATTTTGAATTCCTGCCACAGTGGCCTGCTATTCCTATAATGAATTGTTTTATTAGCGGATGGAGGACATGCCCTGGCCCCCTGGTTAATGACACCACTCAACAACCTCTCAGACTCACCAGGGGGTGTCCTTTAATCAGCAGAATGCACGTACTCGCCATTGAGCACACCATAGGCATCTTTAAAAGACGCTGGATGTGTTTGGACACAGCAAGTGGCAATTCTATCACAACTTTTTGCATTTAATAGGCTTCGGGCATCTTTTCATCATTAAGGTTTGTAGAATAATCATGGCCTGCTGTGTCTTGCACAACATCGCCATGAAAAGTGGTGCACCACTTCCCCCTCGGCCACCAACACCACAAAAGGATGTGCATCCCAAGTCACTCGAGGAATCAGACAACAGAGCTGCTGTCAATAATGGCTTCAGTTAATTTGACTTTTACAGTGTGATTATATTTATATTGTTTAAATAAATGTCAAAAAAAAGAATCACTTAAAAAAATCTAGCAGGTTTCAATGTACATTTTTATATTTTTAAATTTGTATTAATTTCTTTAAGCATCTCGGAGATGGTGGTCAGTGTTGAGGTGATCTGTGATAGCATTTGGGCCATTTTCTCTTGGTTGTCCAGGACTGCATCTGAAATCAGGCAGTTGATCTGGCCCTGGATGTATGCATTGACACACTGCTGAAGGAGGGAACTGGCTGTGAGGTACCAGGTTCCACCTCAGAGGGTGGCGGCCTCAGCAGGAGTTTGTCTGTGAAGAAATCATAAAATTCAAACCACTGTAGTGACCCTTAATTTGGAGGGTTTCAGTGTTTTAATCTTAAATACAAACTAGGTGACACGCTTTATAAACATGGCTATCTTGAAGGGTTGAAAAAGAAAAAGATGATCCGCACGCCAAATAGAGCTTCCGTTATTTAATAATTTTATTTTGTCATTCGTGACGTTTTGAGCACGCAGGCTCTTCCTCAGACTTGTTAACAGAGTACATGTGGAAACGATATTTTAAATACCCACAATCCCTGCAATCAATCAGTGCAATGCATTATGGAATGAACCTGATATAGACTTTACTTAGGGCCTTTCTTAAGAACAGGACTACCAGTCACACTGTTAGTATACCATGGATGTGAATTCCCTCAAGTACCCTTAAAGCTGAAAATTAGCACTTCAACTTCATACTCACTGTTTCATTTCCAATCCAATATGGTGGATTACAGAGCCATGACAATGAAAACACATCAGTGTCCTCATACACACTTGAAGCCGAGGAGCTGTTGGCGTTCTCAGTCTGTCTTTGCTTATCTGAAAATCAGTCTGCAGTCTCACTTTTCCCATCTGAGCTGCTCCTCACAACAACAAGTGTGTGTGTGGGTGCCAGGAGACTAATGTCTTTTGTCACTTCGAGTTCTTTTTATTTTTTTAATATTTTGATATGAAAAATAATATGAAATGAACAAACAGGGCTGCAGGCGGCTCTAGGGGGATTAGAAGTAGCTTGTATATAAGGTTGAAGTGTAATCTCAATGATAATTGTCACATAGATGCTTCAGGGCTCTGATTACCAACTGGTCCTTCTGATGGGAAACGAGTGCGTCTTCAGGCTGATTGCATCTCACAGGAGATTACTGTGTCCTGGGAGATCATGAGGCTGCTGCTGACAATGCTTTGAAGGCGCTTTGTTGAAAACATCAAGGGAATGATGTGCATACCTAAGATCAAAAATGACTGTCACATGGTTTAAAATAGTTTCAAATTCTGTCTGAGATTAAAGTCATGCAAGTTCGAATGATGATAAAATCATGTATTCATTACAAAACAATGCTCAAGTATCAACACATTTATGTACCATCTGAAAAAACTTTTATGTATGCTTAAATTAAAAGTTACAGTCAGACATTTCCAGCCCAGTCACCAGAGGAAATTATTGGCGTAGTATATTTCTGCAAACCACCAATGAGTTATATTTGCACATTTGTTATGAATAATATTAACGTTGCTAATGTGACAAAGTATATGAGCCGATTGTGTCATTGGGAGGTGTGGATGGCGTGACACCAGGGCAAGATGGCTGTCAATCTGTAGGCCATTGTTCAAGACCTAGAAATAACAAAACTGGTTGCGATTAAGTGAGTCATTGCCAATGTTTCCAGCAGGTGTTTAGCCAACAAACATGGCTGTTTTGTTTTTTGTTTTTTTTACCAACCTGTCGCTAATCTCTTTTCCTGAGAACTGCCCATTGTTCCTATGGCCCAAAATTTCAAGCCCCTGCTAGTCTGAAAAATGTCCCATCAGACAGAGTGCCTATTGCTCTGAAGTCCCATTTGTCAAAAAATACATACATCCTGCAGTTAGACCACCGAATCACCAGAAAAATGTTCAAATTGTAGCCTACAATGCTGTACATTAGTGATGGTCAAATGAAGCCTCATGAAGCATTTTCTTTAGTTTCTGAGCCCACTAGATGGCACTTTTTTGGTTCAACAAAAGGTTGAAAGCACACTGAATTGCCATTCTTTGAGCCTCTCTCTTTGAACCATGAGCGCCATCTAGTGGGCTCAGAAAATAAAGAAAATGCTTCATGAGGCTTCATTTGGCCATCACTACTGTACATTAAACATCATTTTGCTGTGAATACATTAAAACTTTAGGGTTCTCAGCAACACTGTGGGGAGCTATGGTTATTAAGCACAAGATGACTATGGCTTGGAAAAGATGATGTTTTGGCTTAAAACACTCGTGTTTATTAATGATGGCCAAATGAGGCCTCATGAAGCATTTTGTTCATTTTCTGAGCCCACTAGATGGCGCTCATGGTTTAAAGAGAGAGGCTCAAAGAATGGCAGCTCAGTGTGCTTTAAACCTTTTGCTGAACAAAATGCGCCATCTAGTGGACTCAGAAAATAAAGAAAATGCTCCATGAGGCTTCATTTGGCCATCACTAGTGTTTGGTGGCTTAAAAGTTGCTGGAAAAAGCAGAGATGGGTTGGTGAAAAATACCTTAAAACACTTTCAGTTGCTCAAATGCCTTAGAAACACTGAGTCGGTCAGTAAAAACGGTCAGTAAAAACACCTGGGATCAGTTGCTCAAACACACAAGAAACACCACAAAGGCGTCGGCAAAAACATCTGGCATCAGTGGCTGAAATGCCTGAGAAACGGCAGAAAAGGCACAGTAAAAACACCCAGGATCAGTGGTTCAAATGCCAGTGATAAAAGCGACAAAGGGACAAGTTAAACACTCTGGATCAGTGGCTCAAACGCCAGTGGAGAATGTCACAAAGGGATAGTAAAAATCAAAGCAGGATCGTTGGCTTAAACATCTTTGGGAAATGTCACAATGGGTCAGTAAAACATTCAGTGTTGGTGTTTCAAACATGTTTGTTTTTAAGCCAAATCATGATCTTTTTGAAACCATAACAAAGTGGTGTTTGCGCCAAAGCATAACCACAGTGTTGTTGAAACAAAGTTTCAGTGTATCCGTGACATAACAAAGTACAGATTTAATGTGTCTATGGTTTGCAGAAATGTACAATGCAAACATTATTTCTTGAGATTATGTTGACATTTCAGCGTGGCATAAAAAGATGTTGGATGTTGACATGAATTAACAGCACATGGTTATATCATATTGCCTGCATAACATCCTCATCTTGGTTGATATATTTAACTTTGCAGCTTCCAACCTGTCCACCCATCAAATGCTGTGAGTGTCATGGAGTAGATGTAAAAATTACTCAGACAAAAATATCTCTAAAATCTGTAACATATCTATCCAAATAACTGTCAAATCTGATGAGCCAGATTGTCATTGAAGTGCTTTCATTCCCATTGAGTATTTGTTTGAACCCCGGCTGCCTTTGCTGCACTGACAAGGCCTCAGTAAAGAGTCACCACTGCTATAAAACCGTCTCTCATCAACCTTGACAACTGCGTTGATTTTGAAAAATGAAAGTGTGAAATAAGATGTGTTTAGCAGTTTGACAGATTTGCACCTCACCTGTGATTGCAGATTTGCTTCTGTCATGTTGCATCTCTGTGATTGGGTATCACTCATTAATACACCATGCATGAAACATCAAACCTCATGTAATGTTTCAGTAATTGCTGTTCTGTCAGGTGGATGCCTGAAGACAAAAGCGACACATTGAGGAGTTTTTGTGTGAAAATATTTGCTCTTCTTGTGGTAAGTAGTGGTGCTGTTGCATTGAATCACCTTTTACTGCAGGATTTTCCAGTGTTTTCTTCACTTTTACTGTGAAAAGAGACAAAAGAGAAGCCTGAATATTTTCTTGAAAGCAGAGGCCTGCAGTCGACTACTGCTGCGACTTACAAGCTGGAAAACACCATTGGATCGTAGCATGAAGCTTTACTTCGTCCAAATTCAAAGTAGTATTTTACATGTTTTCTCAGGGTTTGTCTAGAAGCTCCCCACAAACAGGGGTTAAAACTATGTATTTGTAAGAGTATAAAACAAATTAACAAGGCAAATATATCTATTTAGGACTTTTTTGTGTCTAAACAGACATGTAGAAGATCTACCATCAGAACCATATTATTCATATTAACCATTTCATTTATGGTTATTGTTATTTCTGGTATATCATTGGCTGTAAGAAGCGCCAGTCATTGGGACAATTGGGTCACGTGAGGTGTCAATCAAAGGTCAGAGTGCTGCAGCTGTTTTGGTACGGGACTACACCGCATGTAAGGCCTCGTGGATGTATTAAGATACCATAGTACAGCATTGGTGGTGGAGCCCTGTTCATTCATAAAGTTGCTCAGTGGCGCATGAAGCTAAAGAAACTATTTATGTAGTATGACATTACCCTGATGATTGGCGCTGCTTCTGCATCATTGGGCCCATAGAGCAGGCACACTGGAGACTTACAGCTGACAGCCAACTCCCGTCCGCTGAACGGCTGACTTCTGGTTTCACGCCCTGCTAACTTGAATGGGGATAAAATAATTCAATCTTTTAGAGTTTCCAAATTTTATTGGACCAAATGGATAAAAATCTTGATTGCATAACAAATCACCTATGGAAGAAAGTCTATTTGGGCTAAGTGGCATCATGTGCAGTTCCACTGTTTCACCACTACAAAAAAATTGGCTTCAAAGCCTAGTGCACCTCCTGGGGGCCTGTTAGTGATGGCCAAATGAAGCCTCATGAAGCATTTTCTTTATTTCATGAGCTCACTAGATTGCGCTTTTTGTTCAACAAAAGGTCGAAAGCTCATTGAATTGCCATTCTTTGAGCCTCTCTCTTTAAACCATGAGCGCCATCTAGTGGGCTCAGAAAATGAAGAAAATGCTTCATGAGGCTTCATTTGGCCATCACTAGGGCCTGTTAGGTGTACCTTAGCTAGTGTGCTGCCAAGTAAGGACAGCCTGGGAGTCATGTGGTTGGCAGGTGGATTAACAGAGCAGAGGATGAAGTTGATGAGAGGTTAAACTACAAACAGTGGTCCTAGTGGCACATTACAGCCTCTACAGAAGCAGTGTAATGTGTGTGTGTGGCGAGCAAGGCAAGAGAGAGACGTGTATCTGGACAGGCAGGTGATCTGGACATATGGTAAGCAGTAAACCATGAATGTAACAGTTAATGTTCAGTGTGAGTTACAGTTTGTCAGAAACGTAACACCATGAAAGCTATTTCAGCTGCTTGTCGAGAAAGTGTGTGGCTCCTGACTGTAGCAACCACCCTAATTATTTAGGTGCCTATATATGCATATGCAAACATATCAGAGAAACACTCCAGGAAATTAAGGGAATTAAAATGATTCATGGCACAATCTTAAATTACATACTGTTTAACCTTTGGACTTTAGGAAAGGTGTCAAGTATTACGTCAAAAGGCTCAAGTCCAAGTTAAGTCACAAGTCACAGGTGTTAAAGTCCAATCGTAAGACCTGCAGTTTTCAAGTCTTTTTTGATTTTGACAAATCGGGTCTGACTTGAGTCAACACCTCCACTCAACAGTAGCATGTGTTACTTCCAGTGTTATTGTAATCACTAACTGTTAAAGGCCCCATTGGAAAACAGATGATGACAAACGGATGTGTGATGTGGCCGCCATTGGCATCAGATGCATCCTCGTCATGCACAGTGTGATCATCCACAGGAAGTGATCATCCATCATCATGTGTCCGCATATACAGGGGCCTCCTAAGACATCTTGCTTTGTCAGGGTTCCTCAACGACTTGGCGTGTATGAAGGATGTGTTAAGTGACATGCCGCTTGTTGATGCAAGCTGTCACATCCAGCAGACTGTTGATGCCCTCGGAGTGATGAAAGAGAGTAAGGGTCAAACAGCAGACAAGGTTGAGCAAAGAGTTGCAACAGGCCAGTTCAAAGGTGTTGGTCTCACGTCCCCCCCAGGAAAGTTAAAAAGGTTGCCGTTCTATCAAGCTGTCACGGATCATCTGACTAAACGATTAGCTGACAGTAAATTGGTGACTCTTTTAAAACCTCTGGATGAGCATGGAGAGTGACACTGTTCTTTTGCACCTCCACTGAATGTGAAAGAGGACTTTTCAGCATGCAGTGACACGGGCAGACAGGAGGAATAGCTTCAAGCCAAAAGACTTTTAGACCTCCTCTGGACAATCATCCTCAACCTGGGTATCAGGCCACTAAACTCAGACACCTTTAAACAGAATGAGAAAAAAATATGTGACCTTTAAGCAGATGGAGTAGCCCATAGTGGTATGTGTTTTAATATACTGCATGTGATACACAATAGTGATCCAAGCAGCTCCAGCTCAGGAGGTCAAGCGGGTCATCCACTAATTGCAAGATTGACGGTACAATTCCCTCGAAGTATCCTTGAGTAAGATTCTGAGCCCTAAATTGCTTCTGATGGCAGTGCCAACATTGTGTGAGTGAGTGGGTTTAAACTTAGTAGCAGGTGACACCTTGTACAATAAGCCTCAGCCAGCAGTGTGTAAACACAAGCCTGTGTAGACCTGATACTAATATGCGGACAGTGGACAGTGCTAAATACAAGTCTAAACGACAACCAAGATGCTTTGTGATCTTATCACTCAAACCAAATGGGGCGGCTGTAGCTCAGAGGTAGAGTGGGTTGTCCACTAATCGATAGATTGGCGGTTTGATCCAGGGCTCCTCCAGTATGCATGTTGAGGTATCCTTTGGCAAAATACTGAATTGTAAGTGTGTGTGAATGGTTACTGAGAAGCAGATGGTGCCATGTATGGTAGCCTTGGCTGCCAGTGGGTGAATGGGTGAATGTGACGTAGTGTAAGAGCACTAGAAAAGCGCTATACAAGTGCAGTCCATTTACCACTTGCTGAGGTGGTCTGGGACGCATATGAGCACACATCTTTTGTTGTATAAACGCTATTGCGTCCTGATGCTTCCCCAACAGGGACTATGTCATCAGAACAGGACGTGGTGGTTGCTTTGGTGAGCGTGCGCTAAAAGCTCTATATCTAACCCAATTTATGTTGAGTTGGACAAAGTGTTGCATCACCATTCCTCGTTAGCTAGCAAATGGTAGGCACATGTGTGAACAGCCATGTGACTTGGCTGTTCAATTGTGCTTGAATCACCAAAACACATGGTAGTCCAACTATCCATCCATTTTCATCTGCTGCGGGGGCAGCAGGCCAAGCAAAGAATCTTGGACGTCCCTCTCCCCAGCAACACTTTGCAGCTCCTCCTGGGGGATCCCAAGGCATTCCCAGGCCAGATGAGATATGTAGTCCCTTCAACATGATCTGGGTCTGCCCTGGGGCCTCCTACTAGTTGGATGTGCCCAGTAGTGATGGCCAAATGAAGCCTCATGAAGCATTTTCTTCATTTTATGAGCCCACTAGATGGCGCTCATGGTTTAAAGAGAAAGGCTCAAAGAATGGCAATTCAGTGTGCTTTCAACCTTTTGTTGAACAAAAAGTGCCATCTAGTGGGCTCATAGAATAAAGAAAATGCTTCATTTGGCCATCACTAGTGCCTAGAACATCTCCGACGGGAGGCGCCCAGGAGGATCTTAATCAGATGCCTGAACCATCTCAACTGACTCCTTTCAACCTGAAGGAGCAGTGGCTCTATTCCGAGCTCCCTCTAGGTGTCTGATCTCCTCACCCTATCTCTAAGGCTGAGCCCAGACACCCCATCAAGAAAACTCTTTACGGCCGCTTGCTTCTGTGATCTCATTCTTTCGGTCACTACCCAGAGCTCATGACCATAGGTGAGGGTTGGGACGTAGATGGACCAGTGAATCAAAAGCTTCGCCTTCCAGCTCAGCTCCCTCCTCAACCACAATGGTCTGGTGCAGTGCTTGCGTCGCCGCAGAAGCCGCACCAAACTGCCATTCCATCTCCCACTCCAGGCAGTAACTCTCTCCCAATCCTGAGGGGACAATCCACAGAGAATCATGGACTCAGATTTAGAGGTGCTAACTCTCATCCTGACCGCTTCACGCTCAGCTGCAAACCACAGGTCACAATGTGATGAAGCCAACAGAATCACATCATCTGCAAAAAGCTGATGCAAATCTGAGGCCCCAAAACCGGACCTGTTCTTCCCCCCGGCTGCGGCTCGAGAGACTGTCCATGAATATCACAAACAGGATCGGTGACAAGGGACAACACCCACCAAAAACTTGTTTGACCTTATGTATGCAGACGCAGCTCTCACTTTGGTCATACAGGGACAAGATGGCTTGTATCAAAGACCCCAGTACCCCATAATCCTGTAGTACCCCTCCACAAGACTCCCAGAGGGTCACGGTCATAAGCCTTCTACCATCACTCACTCGTGAACACATGTTCATACCAGGTTGTGACATGGTTAAGGTTGCTATTTGCAGTTTGGTATGTTAGATTTTAAATGTGTGTGGGCAGCTCTGTGCTCTGATGTGTACTGCTGACTTCATCACCTGTTTGTACCATAATTGATCTTGACATGTCTCCAGATGTGTTTTTTGTATTACGACGGTGGGCTGCTTTTTCTTGTATTTATATTCAAATTAGATGGATTGTGATGTCGTTAGATGGATTGTAGGGCTGGATTACGTGGAGCCTGCGTGAATTAGACACAGCAGCTGTTGACACTTGCTACATGAGAGTGGGAATACATATTAGCTATTTGGCTGCTGTAGTCTACAAATTCAAATATGACAATGTACTCCTGATGTGTAAGGGAGATAAAGTACCACAGTGCCACAGTTGAACCCTGCGAGTAATGTAGCATTAGTGTTGTTGCCATGGTTACCTGTCATATAGCTTGAGGTCTGATTTAGAGTAGTGGTTTAAGTGGTTACTGGTTGAGAAACAAGTGTTAGGAAGAGATATCTGCTGTGGCCTTGGTAAAAGTAAAACAGTATGCTGCCTATTTCAGCATTGAGGATAATAGATATATCAATACAATAGAAGCCTGAGACTATATCTCACTGTGTGTCTGTGTGCAATGATTGTACCACAGAGCTCATCCAATTTGCAAATGGAAGATGAGGCTGTACAAAGTCTAAAATGGAGAAAAGAAAATAATAGGATAGTTTCTTTAACCTTTTGTCATCAGGAAAAGAAAACTGATAACAGCTTCCATTTACATTGAGGCCAAGCGCTGCTCAGACTCCCCCAGAAGAAGAGGTTAGGATGAGCTGTCAGTCATGGTTTTTGTTTGGCCTCTCTCTTCAGGTGGTATTCATCTTCAGGCAGAGTGGATGCATTGTAACTGTGAGCACATCTTAAATATTTCTTAAAAGATTTTGATTTAATCAGTAATTATTCCAATTTGATCTGTTGTTCATTGCTAATGTGCCCATAGACACTGTGACACTGCTCGTGCCTTTTACTCTTATGAATACATGAAATAATATATATTGTTTTCAGTGGGAGCTTATCACTCTAATATCTTTTATCAGGATTCTAACATCATCTATGGACTCGCTGTGAGTTTGTTCTTCCTTAAGTCAACACTACAAGCAACAAATAGACAGGTTACCAGATCTTCATTCATTTCCCATAGATCTGAGTGACCAGGACCAATAAACTGATGCACATACAGTTAAAAGGAGCTGCAGCATTTTCAGTGAAAACAGCCCTGACAGATCACAGCTGGATTTGGTAAGCAGAGCTGCAGCTATTAAACTGTTAAGGAAAGCTGAAGTGAAGCTGACAAAAACACTGGGGCTGAAAATCTATGACTTAAGCTTCGTAACTAAACTAAAGCTAACAAACTACGACTAAGGCTGACAAACTAAACTGAATGTGACAATTCATAAGTGTAGCTGACGAACTGAACTGAAGCTGACAAAATACAACTGAAGCACAAAAAACTCGACTGAAGTTGACAAATTATGGGTGTAGCTGACAATCTCTGACTGAAGCTGACAAATTAAACTGAAGCTAAGACTGACAAACTATGAATGAAGCTGACAAACTATGAATGAAGCTGACACTTTAAGCGAAGTTGACAAATTACAATCGTAGCTAACAAACTATGACCAAAGCTGGCAAACTAAAACTAAAGGAACTAACCTAAACTCAAGCTGAAGCTGACAAATTACTGCAGAGACTGACACTAAAACTGAGGTTGACAAATTACGAGTGCAGCTGACAATCTGACTGAAGCTGACAAATGAAACCTGAAAATTACAAATTATTACTGAGACTGACAAACTACAACTGAAACTGACACTAAAACCGATGTTGACAAACTAAAACTAAAGGTGACAATTCACAGCTATGAATGAAGCTAGAAAACTAAACTGAAGCTCACAAATTATGACTGAAGCTCACAAACTAAAACTAAAGGTAACAAACTAAAACTGAAGCTGATGATTTACAGCTGAAGCTGAGAAATTACTATTGCGGCTGACAAACCATGAATGAAGCTAAAAAAAACTCAGCTGAAGCTTAAAAACTAAAACTGAAGCTGTAAAGTTACATTGAAGCTGAAAAATTTCAACTGTAGTTGACAAACTAAAACTGAAGCTGACAAACTAGAATTGAAGCTAAAAACTAGTGATGGCCAAATGAAGCCTCATGAAGCATTTTCTTTATTTTCTGAGCCCACTAGATGGGCTCAGAAAATAATGGTTTTCAACCTTTTGTTCAACAAAAAGCGCCATCTAGTGGGCTCAGAAAATAAAGAAAATGCTTCATGAGGCTTCATTTGGCCATCACTACTAAAAACTGAAACTTAAGATGACAAATTAATACTGAAGCTGACAAACTGAATCTTAAGTCTCTTCCACAACACATTTTTTAACATTGTTTGGCTTAAAAAAGATTTCCAGCTGAAAATCAAGCTTGTGTTTGATGATACGACTTGTATGATATTCAGCTAGCTTTGCTAAGATTTTGTCGGATGTTATCTATTTTTCTACACGTATAGTGCCTGCTAGCTCAGCTGACACACTTGAGTAGATACACTGTGACTTAAAAACTCTAATTTATGTTCAGGGCATCTATGGAATGAGCATGCCCAGCAAATATGTCATGGTAATGTGCCTCTTTAATTGAAATATCTTGTGTGCAAAGTTTTAGCCTGAGTGTGGTGTTCGAGGAACATGTAAACTAGACAGCTGTTAGGTCTGAGCCTCACCAACTGTGGCTGGTTAAAATTCCCTTGTGAAATGCAGTGGCTAAAAAAACGCTTCCCCTTTCTTTATTCAATTCAGTATAAACTGTTGTGAAACAAATGCTTCCTTGGGTAAAACAAAATAGCAAATTCTACAATTGAGAGTAGATTGGGTGGCTGTGGAGGTCTCGCAGGTGTCAAAGCAAGCTGCAGATTATTACACGATTGGCAGGAGAAAATCAGCGGCACAGAGGAAGTTCAGTGAGGTGTGTGTGTGTGTGTTAATGTGCTGCACAACTTATTTAGAACTTGAGCAAAATGCGATAATAACCCTGAGGTATTTGGTACGGTGAGCAGAAGTGCACCACTGCTGAAGTCTTGCATTTGCAGTTATCAGCTCCTAGCAAATGCCTTTTGGGTATTACTCAGCATACACAGCAAAAATACCTTCTTTTTTTAATAATCACAGCTAAATGCATGCAGTGATTGTTAAGAAACACACTCATTGCAGTTACAATGTTATTTAATACCCAGAAGCTGTTTCCAAGGGCATGGAAAATCAGTTTCTCTTTGTGTGTGTATATGTGTGTGACTCAGAGGAAATCTCATGATGACAACACTGTACATGTAGAAGAAAAGTGAATTAAAATATGTGATTAGATTTCAGAAATTGTAAAACATTGAAATGGTTTTGTTTTTGCAATGGTTAAAGGGACTGTAGTTACACATACACTCACCATCCACTTTATTAGGTACACCTGTTCAACTGCTTGTTAACATATATAGCTGATCAGTCTATCACGTGGCAGCAGCTCAGTGCATTTAGTCATGTAGACATGGTGAAGACGAGCTGCTGAAGTTCAAACGGAGCATCAGAATGATGAAGAAAGGTGATTGAAGTGACTTTGAACGTGGCATGGTTGTTGGTGCCAGACGGGCTGGTCTGAGTATTTACTGGGATGTTCAGCACAACCATCTCTAGGGTTTACAGAGGATGGTCCCAAAAAGAGAAAATATCCAGTGAGCCAAAATGCCTTGTTGATGCCAGAGGTCAGAGGAGAATGGCCAGACTGGTTCAAGATGATAGAAAGGCAACAGGAAGTCAAATAAGCACTGGTTCCAACCAAGGTGTGCAGAAGAGCATCTCTGAAGCAACAACACCTTGTCCAACCTTGAAGCAGATGGGCTACAGCAGCAGAAGACCACACCAGGTGCCACTCCTGTCAGCTAACAACAGGAAACTGAGGCTACAATTCACACGGGTTTTCTCACCAAAACTGGACAATAGAAGATTGGAAAAACCACATTCAGATGGAAGCATGGATCCATCCTGCCTTGTATCAACGCTTCAGGCTGCTGCTGCTGCTGGTGGTGTAATGGTGTGGGGGAGATTTTCTTAGTACCAACTGAGCATGGTTTAAACACCACAGCCTACCTGAGTATTGTTGCTGAGCGTGTCCATCCCTTTATGACCACAGTGTACCCATCTTCTGATGGCTAACACCTGCAGGATAACGCACCATGTCACAAAGCTCACAGCATCTCAAACTGGTTTCTTGAACATGACAATGAGTTCACTCTACCTCTACCAGAGGCCTGAGAGTTTGAGGGTTTCTGCACAATATCTGAGCTGTTCCTAGGACTGCACTCCTCTGGACAGAGACCTCAGATGTTGTACTTGTTTGTGGGACCTGAGGTCTCCGAGTACCACTGACACCTCTGTTGTCTTTACTCCCCACATATTTTCCAGCTCCTCGTGTTCCTTCCTCCTGATGTTACTGTCACTTGGGATTGCTACATCTATCACCACTGCCTCCCTCTGTTGTTTGTCACCTAACATGATGTCCAACTGATTTGTCATCACCAGTTAGTCAGTCTGGATCTGGACCTTAGGAGGTGTCTCCTATTCTGACCATGGGACTTCCAGCCCATACTCAGTGCAGATGTTCCTGTACACTTTACCTGGTCTCACCCCAAAGTCATCAAAAACCTGCACTTGGTCAGTGACTTCCGGCATCAGACACCAACAAAAAAGCCGTCCTTTCATGTCGCTATGATACGTGGCCATTGCCGTTATTGTTTAATGGCAATCGGGGAAATGCAGCAGGACAGCAACAAAAGTTAGGGCAGCAGAAGTCTGAGTAGTGCAGGCGAGAGGGGTGGTGAATTGGTCCAACAATTAGTGATGGCCAAACGAAGCCTCATGAAGCATTTTCTTTGTTTTCTGAGCCCACTAGATGGCGTTTTTTGTTCAACCAAAGGTTGAAAGCACACTGAATTGCCATTCTTTGAGCCTCTCTCTTTAAACCATGAGCGCCATCTAGTGGGCTCAGAAAATAAAGAAAATGCTTCATGAGGCTTCATTTGGCCATCACTACCAACAACCACCAACTCTCACCTGGGAGGCTGGTGTTCACTTTCCATATGCTTGTAAAGCCAGACCCTGTTCTTTTTTTCTAAACCCAACCAGGTACGTGTTGGCAAAACGAAACCACATGCGTTTGTTCTTGAAGGAAAACAAAGTAGACTTGTAGTGTTGTACTGATGTAGTGCATTTATTTTGAAGGAGACTGTATGCAAACTGTACATCTCCTAATGCACCCAGGGTGCTTTGGACACCATCACAACATGGAAAGTCCAACACCAAACGTTGATATGTGAGATGTGAGGAGGACGGAGTGAGAATGTGTTGGTACATTCTGCCAGCCACTTGGTTATGGTGTTCCATGTACGGTGCTCCTGCCTGCATCTTACACCCTGCTGTTATGTGCTGAACTGTCTCAGGAGCATCTTTGCAAAGCCTGCACGTGGGGTCCTGTCAGGTGTGGTACACCCTCACCAGTATTGATCTTTTTTTTGTGCCTGTTCTTGTGCTGACATGATCAGTGCTTCTGTGCTGCCTTTCAGTCCAGCCTTTTCATAAATATCCTTGAATAAAACACTAATTTCAACACATACATCTGTGCAACATCTCTGAAGCCTTTCATCTCCACAACCCCTGTGGTCAATAACACATTCTACCTCTTGGTGTCAAGAGGTTTAACTGCCCTAGGTATGAAAGTGTACTTAGAGCAATTTAAGTTTCACTGAGGAGCCCTGAATCTTCTGGCAGATGGTAAAAGCTGGAATGGGAGCAGAGGATATGAGAAGGGTCGGACGCTATTTTCCGAGTCTGTCTGATAACAGACTGCTCATAAAGTGACTGGAGAGATGAATATTCTTTAACCGCTTTAAATTTCATGGCGGTCTGCCCCATACGAGCAACTTGAGATTGTACTTAAACAGACAGATTCCCTCATCGTGATATTATAACACATTCTATCATACTCACAAGAGCTGCAAGATAATGTAGTAACATAAACCTCCGTTTGACGCCATAAACCCAAAGTGTTTGTAAAAGTGCACCTGCTGATACAGTCTGAAATGAAACATTCAACATTTGCAAATATTTTTGTCTATTATTGTGAACTCCTGAGAATAGATACGGGTGATGAATTGACCTTGGAAAACAATAGACCTTTCTTCACTGGCTGCTCTGAGGTCAACCTCTATTCAAACAGCTTCTTCTCCTCCTCTGAAAGCAGCTGGTTAAAATCCCCACAGAGCTGGAACCAGAATGTGTTTGTTAAGTTGTTAACAAATGAACATTTTGCATGCAGACAGTTGATACGCAGATATCGTTTCTTTTGTGGGGCGAAGCAGCTCAGTCGCCAGAAGAAAATAATGGCATTGCACATTTCTGCAGACGATGGATACGTTGATTTCATATTTATATCAATATATCTACAGTGATACAGTTCTTATTACAGGTATAAGTGCTGACTTTGGGAGGTGAAGGTGGTGGTGGATAGTCTTTTTAACATAATGTACAGAACCACACCAATCCAACCAAGGTTTGGGGCAGCACTTACAGAACTTACAACCGTTATACACCCTTCAAAAGAGAGCAATCAGGACAGGACACATTGTGGGGAAGGTACCAACACACTGTTTGTAAAGTCACATGCATTTAAATTTTTCATCATGTTAAAAGCTGAAAATAATTAACTATAACTAAAGAGGAGAATTTAATTTAAAAAAACAAACAATGTGTTCGTACAACCAAGAAGTGTATTTCAGCGTTCAGGGTGCACACATTGGCACACATTTAAAAATCTATACAAAAACAATATTTTTGGCAGATATATAGAAAAGGAAAGGTTGTGTTAGGGGAGTGCATATTTATCTTGCAACACTGGGTGGCACTTGGACTGCAAATAAACTGGGTTTATTACTTATTAAATTGGGTGGTAAATAGACTGGGGATAGTTGTGTATTAGTTGTAATTAAATTTGGGAATTTGTTGAAATAATATACAAGATAAAAGACGAAATGTACGAAAGGGGTAGAGACAGATAAGTTTTACTTTTACCTACTCCTTTGTGGACACTGTTATCTTTGTCTTGTTTGTTTTCTTGTTACCTCCTTTAAGGAGGTTATGTTTTCGCCGGCGTTGGTCTGTTTTTCTGTTTGTTTGTCTGCAAAATAACTCAAAAAGTTATAAACGGATTTTGATGAAATTTTCAGGAAAGGTGGATAATGGGACAAGGAACAGATGATATTTTGGTGGTGATTGGTTGAAGCAAAGTGGATAAAATAATAAATAAAGTCTATCGTCTGACAGCCTGCGAAGCAATTCCAATTTCTAATGAGACGGTGAAAATAGCACCATCCAGCTCCTCCTGGGGGACCCCAAGGCGTTCCCAGACCAGACAAGATATATAATTCCTCCAGTGTGTTCTACGTCTGCCCCGAGGCCTCCTACCAGTTGGATGTTCCTCGGTTCACCTCTAAGAGGTGCCCAGGAGGCATCTTGATCAGATGCCTGAACCAACTCCCTTTCATTGTGAAGGAGCAGCGGCTCTACTCCGAGCTCCCTCTGGATGGCCAAGCTCCTCAC
Source organism: Epinephelus fuscoguttatus (assembly GCF_011397635.1). Classification (NCBI taxonomy): domain Eukaryota; kingdom Metazoa; phylum Chordata; class Actinopteri; order Perciformes; family Serranidae; genus Epinephelus; species Epinephelus fuscoguttatus. The sequence goes on along the minus strand of NC_064772.1, from coordinate 34,798,809 downwards.
CCTATCTCTAAGGCTGAGCCCAGACACGCTACCCAGTAAACTTATTTCAGCCGCTTGTATCCGCGATCTCATTCTTTCGGTCACTACCCAGACCTCATGACTGTAGGTGAGGGTTGGGACATAGATGGCCCAGAAAGCTTTGCCTTTTGGCTCAGCTTTCTCTTCACCATAACTGTCCAGAGAAGCGCCCGCATCACTGCAGACGCTGCAGTAATTGTTTTTTTTAGTTTATGTGAATTTCTGAATAAATAAAATGCCAAAAGTAAAAACCTGCAAAGCTTCAAACGTGGTATTTCCAAAAGTAAGTTTATTTGAAAAACCTCAAAAATTTGCAAGATTACTTTTTACATTTCTTATGTTTAAAGAATCCAAAAGTGTACAGTTTATCAACTCCCCCACAAATTGTGTGATTTGAACTGGGACAGGCTGGTGCAGTCTCGAATGTGTTTGGGGAGAGTGTTCCAGAGGGAGGGGGCAGCTATGGAGAAGGCTCTGTCGCCCCAGGTTCAGTGCTTACGGTAAAAAAGTGGTGTCGACAAAAAAAAAGAGAGATGCACTCGTGTTTCCAGTTACAGCTAGAACACAGGAACTTGTGTATTTAAAAAAATAAATATTTAAACACCATATAATGCTGCAATTGACAGCCTAATTTGAAAATGATACATTTTTTGGCAGAGGGATTGTTATCCAGCTGAGATATGATTATGGTGCCTCAGCATTATTGTTTCATTCTTTGCAGAGAGCCCTGTAATGAGAAAAAATGTGCAAGAGAAAGAGGGGTGGGGATGGGGGGTTGCTGTGTGTGTGCTTGCAAATATACTATGCAGTACAGTCCTATTAATCACTGTGGATTATATGAAAATGAATTATACTGTGTTGTCTCCCTGCTTGGCAGCAATCAAACTCAGGGAGTTTCCTTGCCACCTGCAATACTACAGTTGAATGGCAAGCCTACTGCCACCATCAATAACACAATAGTTTAGCCTCAGATAAAAATGATGAATGCACTGGCATTCCTTCAGACCCTGATTCAGCCGACCATTTATTTTAATATTTCAGCAACTACCGGGCGCTATCGTTAATCACTGTTGGACTGCAGATAGGCAGGGAGGAATCACAGAGAGCGGAGGAGCCGAGATGGGGTGACGGACGAGGGAGGAGGAGGACGGAGGAGGAGGAATGGGTTCGGGGAATGCCACTTCTCATTGGGGAAGCTGTTGCTCATCTGTCGCGGGCTCGTTGGGGCATGGCTAAAGGCTCCCGTTCAGTCAAACTCCTCTCCTGTACGCATGACATTTCAATTACACAGCGAGCTCTCATAGCTCTCTCCACAGCCAGATAAGCCAAGACGCCAAATGCCACACACAGCATGGACACACACACACCCACACACACACACACAGAAGCACATGCCCTGCAGGGTTTGTTTGAATGGATGTCATTCTGGCTTGTGACAGGTGAGTGCACTGTGTGGAAATACCACCGGAAACCTGACTAAAATAGATATTTGAATAATGATTCCATTTATTTGAACTACTTGTTATGCGCAATATATATAATGTAAGATGATAAGACAGTGAAACTAATAATAGGTGTGACAAATGACACGTCTGAGGAAGGATGGATTTCAGCATAATGAGACTGTGCAAAAGACAAAAAATTGGTGGGTTGAAGTTCAGAGACTAGAGGAGTTTAGAAGACTGTATGAGTGAGGAAATCCAATTTAAGCAGTTTCATAATGAAATATATCAGCTGGTGTTATGCAAGCAATAATGTTAGATGAAATGTACGGATATAGGAAAATAATGAATGTGGAGAAGAAGAGGCGAAAAATGCCACAGTGTGAAACCAACCAGCTCTGTGAGAACACCCAGAACAGCTGGAGGTAGGCACAGTGAAGCCAGATAAATGTGAGCAAGCTGTTCATTGGTCAGCTCCAGCTCAGCATGGGGTCAGCCTAATGTCACTCTGGGCCGTCAGAAGAGTCCGTGAGAAAATCACAGAGGTGTGTTGACAATATAATGATGTTTTTAACCAAAGATGCAAAAACAAGTTAAGAAAAACTACAAACTGGAAATATCATTACATTTAGTCAAAAATCAATGATAAAAACAAGACTGGCAAAACATGCTGCAGACAATGTGATAGGTTAAACTCATCTGGGCAAAATAATTTAGTATGTATGTGTGCCCACTGCTAGTGATGGCCAAATGAAGCCTTATGAAGCATTTTCTTTATTTTCTGAGCCCACTAGATGGCGCTCATGGTTTAAAGAGAGAGGCTCAAAGAATGGCAATTCAGTGTGCTTTCAACCTTTTGTTGAATAATAATCTCGATCTAGTGGGCTCAGAAAATAAAGAAAATGCTTCATGAGGCCATCACTGGAGGCATCTTGATCAGATGCCCAAACCATCTCAACTGGCCCCTTTTGATGTGAGGGAGTTGAAGAGGCAAAAATCGGTGCCTGGAAGTGGGCCTGTAGGCTCCCGACCTTGTCCTCAACGATGCTTCTCAATTGTCCTCAGATGTCAGTCTGGTTCCTTGGAATCAACTAATCAGCACTCAAGAAAACACTGGAGACAGGCAGAGTCCGATGCAATCGAGTTTAATGTGTTCACAAGCTTAACACATACAACCCATCGAGTCAAGCCCCGGAGCCGACTGAAAACCACTTCTCAATGCACCTGCTTTTATGCTGGTGGAGACTGGGCAGTGTCTCCACCTCTTTTTGCTGATCCTTCCCACTTTAACCCAATCCTGTTGGTGGATACCTTTTTCTTTTGTCCAATCCTGAGCAGGCCCATTTTTAATGGTGTAATACTTTCGCTTTGAGCCTGGAGTTCCCCAAATTTCCCACCCTTAGCTCCAGATTCACTTTCACTTTTATTTTTAAAAAACATGTGGATTTTAGGGACTTTCTTTATACAGCCCCTTGTGCTCTCATACAATATGAACCTTTAATGTGCATTAGACAATACAAACATTTGAATGTGTGTGTGTATTATTATTTCACAAAGCATAATAGGTTACACTTGAGTACGTATGTGCTTTAGTATATGGATACAATGTGAGCTTATATTATGAATACTTTGACGTATATATCAATATTTTAACACATATAGATACACCTCACTCAGTATTATAAGAACTTATGCATTAAACATGGTTATTGTTTTCTTAATCACCTATGCAGTATAATCATTCTACTTGATCAGGAACTGTCTTTTTACACCACAGAGTAGCGGGTCTACTCCGAGCTCTCTCTGGGTGTCCGAGCTTCTCACCCTATCTCTCAGGCGGAGCCCAGACACCCTTCAGAGGACATTCATTTCGGCAGCTTGTATCCGCAGCCTCATTCTTTCAGTCATTATCCAGAGCTCATGACCAGCTCAGCTCTTTTTTCACCACGACGGCCTGGCACAGCACCCGCATCACTGCAGATGTGGCATAACATGACTTGATAACTTTCATGTGCTTGATCAAAACCTTTGGTACATGTATCAAACCAAAACATATAATACAATTATTTTCTTCTTTTTCATGGTCATGTCATGTTTCCTTGTAAAAATGGGATTTGTACATATAGGTTAACATGTTAGAAACTAATGTATAAATGAGGAAAGGGTGCTGAAGAACGGCTAAATTTAGGAATATGGTTGATCTACATGACTTGAATAGGTCCTACTTCATGCTTGGGTTGAGACTTCAGGAGTTTTTGCTGATCTTGAGTGGGGTGGATGATATTGTGTTCATACTGTAGGCTTACACTAACAAGTATTTTAATGATTCTCTGTCAAAATCAGCAGAGTGAGTTGTGTAAAACATCTGTTTCTATGAGCACTTCTTCATGTTGATTTTGATGGAAAAATTGCTCAGAGGTTCGGTTCAAAAAGTGCTCTGCAAGTGATACGTTCATATGCGAGTGCTTTGATGAGAGTGCTTTGATGAATAAATTGAAGTCATCGTGTTAATCTTGTTCATGTAAGTTCTGTTGTTATAACAAGATGTTTTCACATTATGACAAGATAAATAGTATTTGGTTTTTACAAAAGTAGTTTCTTGTTATAACATGAGAAAATCTTGGCAGCATTATGCTTCCATACTTTCCCTCAAAATATATAGCATAAAAATTTAGCAACATAAATGATGATTTGTAACCAGTATAAAGAGTCCCTGTGTACTCTGCCTCATTTTATATAAGGCATGATAGACATGATATGCCAAGATATAAGTTTCTGTGTGGCAATGCTTTTTCCATTTGTAGTATGTCATGGTTTGAAGCACGTATGGCACCACCTTGACAAGCCTCCCACTGATGCCTCCTCATCCGGGGTGACAGATGAAGGACTGGATTCCTTCACTGGAATGGTCTTCACAATGGAAGCGGAGGAAAGGTGCCATCAGTCAATTTACAACTCAAGAAATATCCTCCTGCAAAGCTTTGTGTTACTCCATCATGTAGGCATTACACACATTTTTCATTATTTGCAAGGTAAAATGTGAAGGTGGTGTCGGTGAGGCAAACTTTTAATACTTCTGCTCAGAGTAATGCAATGAAATGTACATACTTGTTTTTCTCACTGTGACCACTGTGGTCATTTTCATTTTATTACTTTTAGAGCGGCTGGAACCGAGTGAAGACATCCAATTTTCAGGGGCTCCACCTAAAGATCTAAATCTGACCTGGCTGCAGAGACTTGAATGTTCCAGGTGTCACTGGATGTTGCATCACGCTGCCCTCCAGGCACATAAAGTACTGTCAGAATGGAGCTGTGAAAGGAATCATTGCTGGTCCAGTGTTGTACAGTCATATCCCTATCCCATACATTCATAGCATCAGCCAGTTTGTCTTTCTCATGTCTTGTTTGTCTCAAACTGTGATTGTTAAGACAATTTACCCTGGAGAAAATATGAAATGTTTCCAGTGACTTGTTTGCACGATAAACAGCTTTGTCACTCCCTGCGTCCCATATGCTAACAGAGGATTTGTCTCTGTGTTTGTAGACTGATGCCACATTCATCAGTTGCAGAAAGGCATGCTGTTTATCTACTTGTATTTCTTCAGTAGGATGATATTGGCTTCCTGTTTGATGGTGGTGGTTAGCAGTGAAAACGGTTCATCCACCCATCTCTTTGGGTTGTACAGGCTTGGTGACGTAGTGACTGTTATTTCAGGACTGGTTAGTAAACTAGTGTAGGAGCGAGCTAATGGCCAACATGCTAACCAACCGGAAACATGCTAGCAGTGGTCACAACATATATTGGAGCTTCTTTCTATTTGATCTCTACAAGGCTTAGAAAGTGGACAAACTTGATTGCAAATGAGACAATAAATCAAGCTGTTCTCATGCACTCTTTGTATATTTTCCTACAAAAAGTAAGGCACCCATACTTTTACATATCCCACGTAATGATGAGCAAGTAATTCATGCAGAACCCATGTATTTTGTCTGGCTGTGATCATGTGACTGATGCTCTGTGATGGGGGTAAAGAAGGAGGCGCTGTACATTTCTACCGACCGCAGTCTGCAGAAATGTAGCACGACTTCTAATAGATTAGGCTTTTCTCACTGTTCGTATGTTTTCCTATGAAAAGTAATGCACCAAAATCCATACCTATTCGACATAACGATGAGACAGTAATTCACACATCAACCACATATTTTGAAAGGCTGTGATCACGTGATCAACGCACTGATGGAAGTGAAGAAGGAAGCAGTGTTCCCCATAAGGAGGCAGATTGGGGCAGAGGATGGGTTACAAAATACAGGACTTTAACTCAGGACTTTCCCCAGGAGACCGGTGTTTGGAACTGTGTGAACTTTGAGTCATATTAATATGTCCTCAGCATGTTTCTCTCCCTAAACCTAACCACAAAAACTTTCCTTGCCTGAACCCTGCGAACCTGTAACTATGTTAATTACATAAGTTTACATGAAGGATGTGACGTCATCCATGGGGCGCTAACATGTGTGCATTTTCTTAGGATAATGTATGAACCATTCTATGAGGATATGTTGAATAAATTCACACAGTCTATTCAAAACGCTCACACTTTATTCCAAAAAAGCAGTGATGACCAAATGAAGCCTCATGAAGCATTTTCTTTATTTTCTGAGCCCACTAGATGGCGCTCATGGTTTAAAGAAAGAGGCTCAAAGAATGGCAATTCAGTGTGCTTTCAACCTTTTGATGAACAAAAAGCGCCATCTAGTGGGCCTATAAAATAAATAATATGCTTCATGAGGCTTCATTTGGCCATCACTAGTTTGTGTTAAATTTTGTGACCATGTGTTTTAATAACTAGAGGTTTCAACAAATCACATTTTCTACATGGGACTCCCTGTGCCTTTGAGATGCTTATCAGAGGTCTCATTTGTAAAACAATGTGTAGAATCCCTGCTAAAAATGTATATATGAGCAAAAGCCAAAAATGGTGTACGTTTCTACGATCAGGCATCCACCTCACCATCTGCATCACCAATTTCTCATCTCCAAAAATGCTCATAAGCATGGGTCAGAGTTTCTACCATCAATTATGTTTTTATACATCATAATTGTTGCGTGGGAGGTGGCGTATGCCTCTTTTATGTCTCATTTTGTGTGTACGCAGTGTTTATAAATTACTATCCTAACCTTGTCTTGTAAGGAACCATCTCTAGAAACATTTAAACTATCTCCTTTATATTCAATTTCAGGAAATGACTTTTTTAAACAATTAAATGTGTTTGTGCATTAAAAAACAGGTGTGAAATTAATCTTATTTATGTGTTATGCAGCTGACAGGAGGTGTGTTTAATTATACAGCAGGACTGTGTGAGAAATGTAAAGCTGGGGCGACTTCTAGCTCAACTGGTAAAGTGTGCACCCCATATAGCAGAGTTCTTGGCAGAGGCATGGGTTCAGATCCATCCTGTGGCCCTTTTCTGCATGTCATTCCCTCTTTCTTCCCCCCCTTTTCTGTCACTTAAGCTGCACCATCAATAAAGCACCAAAATATAATCTTTTAAAAAAGAAATGTAAAGTTCTACTCGTCATTAGCAACCTGTAGTCTTAACAGCGCATCTATTATTTGGATAGCATCCAACCAGGATGCAAAGTAAAGATGTTTTATACTCATCAAGGCTGCTCTTGACGAAGCCAGATTTAATAGTCTGCTGGTTCTGTCTGTGTTTATGGCAAACATTATGATGTTGATATTGTATAAGCTGCTAAAATATTCAATGAAAACATTTTATCCAGGAGCACTAAGGTCCCTTTTATCATTATCATCTTTATCTATGGCACTACTATATTATTTCAAACATATCCCTCTATAGAAATTTAACTTTGTATTAGTAACTTGAAATAATCTAGATTTGTGAGTTTGTTAATTTTGTCAGAATAGCATTGCACGGGTTGTCACGGTTTTCTTCACAACTTAATGTTCGCTCTTTGGTTCTTCACCTTAATTAGTCTGGTTACCAACAGCTGTTTCATATTTGCTGCAGTGTATTTATGGATATTTTTCTTTTTCAGGTATCCTCTGGAGATTATTCTTGGTTCTCCCTGTGTGAATGTTATTCCCGAGTCTTTCCTCTTGTGTGCAGCCCATGTGTAGAGTGTCTTCTCTCCAGGTCTTTGTGGTCGAGAGGAGTTTGTGTGGCTCATGTCCTGCTTATTTTGGCAGCACCTGGAGTCACAAAAACAAAGACTTGTGACTTGACCTGAACCCCTTTGCTGTGAGACTCGATGCAAAAAAAAAAAAAGAGGAGACTTGACTTGGTGACCCATAAATAGAGTAGTCTTGCCTTTGGAAGCTCTGCCAACCTGTCATGAATAATTAATAGCATAACCAGGATGCATGCAATGTCTCCATACCGAAATACACCCTTCCTTCCAGCTGCAGCTGCTGGCTCCAGAATAAAATGGAGAAAACTCTAATATTAGACGAGAGAAACTTGCCATTCCTTATAAATTAATTAGTCCGTACATGAGGAGCTCAATAGTTTCCTCCCTGTAGCTGTGAAAAAAAGATTCTGTTAGTTCCTGATTTTAGTTATTAAAAGACCTCATTTTTGTTTGTGTTAAATAATTTAGTTCAATGTGTTTTCATTTGTTGATTGTATTCATTATTAGATTTAACCTTTTTTATACCACCTGCGCTGTTTTAAATAAGGCCTACTGCGCAAGTTGATTGTGGGGAAAATATCTCATGAAACAATTTTGTGTAAACACTACTGATGAATTTTAACTGCTGAAGTGACCTTTTGATATCACAGTAACATACCTGTTTCTCTTCCGGAGGTTTCTTCCTTTTTAACTATGCTGGAGTGATTCCAGGGAAGTCACTGCCAGTCTCTGTGTTGGTCAATTAGTCCCCCACTTAGGTTCAGACTGATATTGTGTTGCCATGAAAACTGGCATGTATTCAGACAAATGCTACTGACTTTGGTGATTCCCTGACTTTTTATCTGGTGCAAATTTTACCTCATAGTCAAAATGTTAATTGGTTCAATGCTTTGGCCCGTGATCAAATACCTGCAAAACTAATGTCTTTAAGTTCCATCTCAGCTATACTCTGTGTTTAGTGCTAAGTATCAACATGTGGGCTCAGAAAAAGAAAATGCTTCATGAGGCTTCATTTGGCCATCACTAGTCATAACCACAAAAGGTTCTGTCTGGCTGCGTTATAAACTGATGCTCCCTGGTGGCGTATCATAACGCTGTGAAAGGTGGCTTTTGGCATTGGTGTCTGATGAAATCACTGACGAAACAGCAGTATTTGACAAATTTGGAATGAGAATGGGCAGCCGAAAGCTAAGGAAGTGAACCTAAAAACAAAGTGTTTTACCTGTGTGGTAAGTTTATACTGAATAAGACTGTGTGCATGTAACGAGCAGAAGCTACACATTTTCTGTGAAAAAACGCAATGCGTATAACAAGCATACATTGACTAGTGATGGCCAAATGAAGCCTCATGAAGCATTTTCTTTATTTTATGAGCCCACTAGACGGCACTTTTTGTTCAACAAAAGGTTGAAAGAACACTGAATTGCCATTCTTTGAGCCTCTCTCTTTAAACCATGAGTGCCATCATGAAGCTTCATTTGGCCATCACTAGTTGTATGAGATACGTATTCATAGAAAGTGTATTACCTTCAGAAAATGAAGGTCTAGCAAAAGTTCAGTCGGGAAGACAACACTTTTCATGCTCAGGCTGTAAGTTTCTTTCTCACCCTGCCATTCAGTCCTTGCTCTTATGCTCAAAACTCTCAGGTGTCATTGTCTGGGTAGGTCAAGTGAGTCATCAGCTCACAATCAACCAATAGCACAGCAACACACCTTCTCTGTCAGCCTATCATATTACTGCTCCTCATTTTAAATACGGTTCTTTCTCTGCTGTTGTTCTTTATTTTCTTGCGTCTACCTCGCATCACCACCTAGTATTTATGGATTCATCTGCCTCATCAGCCTCAGACTCATCAGCCACCACCACCAGTGTCTGGACTCCATGGGGTGGTTTTTCCTGCTGCCGCTCAGATGTCCCTCAGACACAAACTATCTCCCTCTGGTGTCCAAGACTTCTGTTAAAGCATCATTTACAGACTGGTGAGTTGATCTCGTCATCCTGATGAATGACTTGCAGCCACATACCACCACCACCCAAAGCTATCCACAAAAAGCACCAATGACATTTGCAATATAGACATAAGAGCCTAGCATGGGACTGGAAACATCTGCTTTGAGTCATCATTGACTGTTTACCTGCATAACCATAACCATCTAATAGTCTGCTGTTTGCTTCTTGCTGGTAACCCACTTGTGTCTTAAGATTCTTGCTGAAACCTGGCCTTCACCTTTACTTCCTCCAGCCATCCCCCACAGCCTGCAATTAGCCAGCCTTCAGCCAGTGTTTTTTTTTTTTTTAATTCCTTCAGGCGTCCAGCTTACTCCAGTTCACACTTCCTCACATGCTTTCACCTGCATTAAAGGTCACCTTAAGCACTTCCTCCTTCTCTGCTGTTTGTCTGCAATTTCGTGTTCCTGACAGTTTTGCAGCATATTATTTAGCCACTTATTGCAGTTTTCTTTTACCTACTCAATCTGTATGTGTGTGTGTGTGTGTGTGTGTGTGTGTGTGTGTTTTTCCTTCTTGAGGAAGACGTTTGCCAGCTGGTTTTCCCAGGTGGTAATACCTTAGTTCATCAGGTGGTCAATAATTAGTAGAATTCGAACGCAGAAGAATATTCATAGCATACTTTACATCAGAAACACCACATCCAACCATAGCCAACATATGGCACTGACGGGAAAACTCTGTTACCACCTGCTGTTACATTAGGTAATTGTGCCAGTTTATAGTCATCATACCTGAAGCCTCTATGTGTTCGACTCAGGTCACTGCTGACCTCGTGGACCCCACTGTCATTCTGATCACAGTGTGAGATCATATTGTAACACTGGCTCTCACAGGGGGGACGAGGACCATATGCTGCAGTATGTTTCCCTCGTAGCATTCAGCTGTATATCAAGAGGGATTTCCTCGTCATTGTGATCAGTACTGTATCAAACATTATCCTCTGTTTCTGAAATGTCCTCTTTTGTGGCATCGATGTTTTTACAAATGCGGTCAAGAGCCTCAAAGGCTTCAAACCTTTTTGTCAACAGACTGAAATGTGAACAGAGGATTGAGGGTGCTGCCTCGTGCGCTGTGGAGACACTCGGGACAGATTGGCTTTTAAGGTCATGTGATTGATGAAACTAGACAAAGGCATCTGAATCCCTTGGGACTGCTGACGTGACAAGCAGGCAATTCAAACTAAAGAAAAGCAGCTAGATCAGAGAACAATCAGTGGAGAAGTAGATCCCTCAGTTGCATTAAGTTTTTCTTGCACTGAGTTGTTGCCTTTTCATAGAAAAACAACATGTGACTCCACTGACATATTTATATATTTATAAATATATTTATAAATATATTTATTATATACATACATGTGCATACTCGTGCAAATTACAGAATCTCACATGGCCATGCTTGAGGAATATGTCACTGCTGCAAATGTCTTCTATGTTGACGATTAAAGAAATGTTTTCACTGAATTTTGAGCATTTTTGCCTTGTAGAAATGGGTTTGAGAGAGCTATATGACATGAAACAAAGGTCCCAAGACTATAACATTAATGATGACCAAATGAAGCCTCATGAAGCATTTTCTTTATTTTCTGAGCCCACTAGATGGCGCTTTTTCTTCAACAAAAGGTTGAAAGCAAACTGAATTGCCATTCTTTGAGCCTCTCTCTTTGAACCATGAGCACCATCTAGTGGGCTCAGAAAATAAAGAAAATGCTTCATGAGGCTTCATTTGGCCATCACTATATAACATAACTTGGGATGGTTTTATGGTATGCACCGCAACCAGTCGGCTACAGATTTTTCATATCGAATTCCACAAAGCAATCCTGCCATGCCAGAAATAACTTTACCCAATTTTCACTACATCTATGATAGCTATGTACATTGGGGTACTCTGGACTAATTATGTTCAAACTAGTGTTGGGCACGGCAGTTCTTTAGATGTTACTGAATCACTACAATCAGTTCACTAAAAAGATTTGTTCAAAAGATTCGTTCACCGTATCGTTCAATGCTTGGCGGGAGGAGCCTGCGACTCCGACTCAATGAACTGATACACGGTTGGACGATTCATGTTTCAGTTCCGGGAGAGGAGACGGCTGGGAGCGCTGTGTCGCTTTGTAAAAAATAAACTCGTTTATAAATCATGATATTTTAAGTGTCCTGTCCTATATATAGTAGACTACTGTAAATGAACACTGTTTAGAATGAGGGTTTTTTAACTGGTCTACTCGGCAAATTAGGCTGACGGCTCACGTGCATTGCACTCACTGTGTAGTATGTTCAGTCGCACTCTGACTGAACGAACGTGGCGTGCTACAGTGCCAGTACTTTCAGTGAGTGATCGTTCACTGAACGTACTGCGGATCACGGTCACTTAACATGCACACTTTTGCACAGTTACCTCGTAATGAGAGGATCTGACAGTCTCAGCCACGTGTTTTCTCAAACTGCAGGTTTTATTCACTACTTGTTACATGCTGTGTTATACTGTATGTGAGTTGTTGCTTGCTGTGGCATTTTAGCAAAGTTAACAAAAGTTATTTCTCTCCGGGATCAATAAAGTGCCTATTACACTTAACCACACCATACCCCCAGTCTCCGTCGCTGCAGCTGCTGCTCTGCACTGACTGGTGAGTTTCACTGTTCTCATTACTGCTGCCAGTCTAACGTTTTAAGTTTGTTTATCTGGAAACTAAATCTGTTAAAACAATGTGGAGGTGTGTGTATATGTTTATGTGGCTTGACTCCTGGCTACATTTGCTCTTAGCTTGGAGAAAATGGTCCCCATCAAAGTGTTTCCCTGAGAGGCAGTCCCTCCCTCCCCGCAGCCTGGCTGTCTCCGCCTCGCAAGTGATTCATCATTCACACGGACTGAATCTGCAGTTCCAGTCCCGGGCCTGTAGGCTCGCTGCTGAGAGCTCAGCTGAACTGAGAAAGGAACGAATCAGTTCTGGAAGTGATGCAGTTCAGTACGTTCACTTAAAAGATTCGTTCTTTTGAACGACACATTCACGACCGACACAACACTAGTTCAAACAACAAAATGTATAATTAAACGTGGAATGAGCGAACAAATGATTTTCCCAGGACATGAGAGTGGCTTCGGCGAAGAGACAACTGGTTGTCCGACACCATTCAGAATGAAATATTAAAAATTCACTCTTTCATTCATTCATTTTCCGTAATCGCTTATCCTGACAGGGGTCCAGGGGGGCTGCAGCCTATCCCTGCTGACGCTGGGTGAGAGGCAGGGTTCACCCTGGACAGGTCACCAGACTATCACAGGGCTGACACATAGAGACAGACAACCATTCACACTCACATTCACACCTACGGACAATTTAGAGTCACCAATTAACCTGCATGTCTTTGGACTGTGGGAGGAAGCTGGAGCACCTGGAGGAAACCCACGCTGACACAGGGAGAACATGCAAACTCTGCACAGAGGGGCTCCCCCACCCTGGGTCCGAACCAGGAATCTTCATGCTGTGAGGTGACAATGCCAGCCACTGCCATGTTAGAAATAGTTATTTGATATTTGAAATCGTATCTGAGATGAGGGGGCACACATTTTTTTGGACTGAGGACTAATGGAACTACCGGTGTATGTACATCTGAGCAGTTTTCCTATAGCTCCTCTGCAAGCATGGGCACATACATAGTCATGTGCATACATTTATACTGTGAAGCAACCCTCAGAGAAAATATGTTCCCACATACTTGTCTTCTAGCAAGACACTGAACCTCCAAATTGCACACAGTGTGAGTATGTCAGCGGGTGAATGAGACATGAATTGTAAAGCACTTTAAATTAACGTACCGTAAATGCAGTCCATTTACTAGTTCTCATTAATCAATTTTTTAAAAATCATACCTAGCATGTAGCTCATATTATGGCACTTTAACGCCAATTTCTGCTGCATACATCATAAACCTGGTAACAATAAACAACATCACATGATAAAAAAACTGTCAGCAAATGATTTGCTTACTAACAATGGCTTATTAAATGTCCATAAGTCTATGACAATCACTTAAAGAAACCTCAGCCGTTTTAACAAATCAAAATACTCATCCATATTTAGCAGTGCAGTTGCCCCCGGTTTTCTTAATGGCATTAAATCCATTTATTTGCGGCTAGAAGATATACAGTATCTCTGTTTGAATTAGCTTGTGTTACCTGCCAGGAGGTAAGTGGGAACCACAGTGCTGATGGGGGTCAGCATCAGGGCATAAATTACACATGGACTGTTTGGGTTTGGCTATAAACCTTCAGCATGCCGCCTCCGGGGGGAGCAGTCCAGGCATAAAACTAATTGTACTATGCTCCTTCTTGTCAGCTGATGAATTAAATTCTATCTGCTTATGCAGTTGCTGCTGCTAAACCCTTCAGCAGCTCATTATGTTGCCACATGTATCGCCCAGGGGACAGAACCATTTTGCATCCTGTCAGAATAAAGCTAACATGATCAAATAAAAGCAGCTATGGCTGAAGATGAAGGACCTGGCGAGTCGCTCCTACATTACCCAAGGTTTTGACAAAGTGGTTTTACTTTATACTAAATTATATCACTAAACATGAAATGTAAAATTTTCTCATGATGCTGTTGTTAGAGGAATGGTCATGGGGTTCACAAAGGTTTATCATCTTGGAAACAGCATTTTGCTCATTAATTTCATTGTTCACTTTTTCTGTGTTTTATAATAATGTCCTGTGATTCCTGAAATGATAAAAAAGATGGGCATGTAACAGACATTTCTTTAAAATGAATAATAACGTGACGTAACAATTGTCCTCTGGGTATTACAAATAGGCACATCACATTTCATGGTAATCAGTTTCAGTAGCTGTTATGATGTGAAGTGCTGTATGAATTGATGATTGAAAAGACTGAGGGACCATCCACACCACCACACACATACACCAAGTATTACGAAAATGCTGTTGTAAAGGCAGGCCAGCAAGCAAATGAATGCATCAGAAGATAAGCCCCTGGGGTCACTTCACACTACAGACTTCAAACTACTTCAAACAACACTACAGACTGGGAGTGTGGAGCTTGAAAGACGAAAGCATTTACAAGGCACAGAGGATCTAATAAGCCAACCCAGTTGCCAGAGAAAATGTTGGCATTTCTGCAAACTACAGATATGTTATATTTGCAGCCAAAATGTTGAAACTTTACATTTCAACAATGATTGTTAACATGTGGTCAGATTTAGGCACAAAAACCACAAAACAGCTTTTCATGGCACTATCTCTGCTGGAAAAACAACACCTCTGCAAGCTTCTCGCTTTGGTGTCACACCATCAGCCGTCCCCTCCACCTCCAGATGATCACAAGTTTAACATGTGTCCCTGCAATTGGCCAACAATTGTCTCCGTATAAAACCACAACCTGACATGTTTACACTGAAGTGTTTGTAAGTATTAAACAAGGAAGTAAAAACATGTTAAGCCCCTTTCCCACTGGACAAAAAAACCCCAACAATACCCACTAACATCTGACTTTTGTATTTAATGGGAAAGGTCAAAAGCCATTCATTTCTGGGACAAATGAACCTGTACTAGTCATGGGTGTTTATCAGCACTAACTGTGATCCAATTGGCAGTGATGAAAATATAACATTCAGGTGGAGGCACTAATTTTCACCCCTTTGCTGGTGCAATGCAATGATGCAACACCACGAAATGCCCTCCATGTCCATCCAAGCAGTAAAATTAGCACTATGTTGAGGAAAAAAGAGTAACCACTGTTAGATTTTCACTGGCTTCCATGCTGCTTTCTACTGTTTACCAACCTGTTCCTGGTGCATATGTGATTTTGAACATGACACACCAGTTAACAAAACAGAAAGGCATATTTGTCTGCTGCAGAGCTGTGTACACGGCTTTGGTCTACTGGCAATGGGAAAGAAGTCCATCACCTATTTTTAGTGGAGTTTCCTGTCTTCAAAACCCAGCCAAATCTGAATTTCCGCAGATATGGGCTGTAATTCCTAAGTCTGGAACCAGGCTTGCTAGTGGACAAAGAATGCCAGCATTTTTGGATTTTTGGAGCTGCATTGATTTTGACAATTTAGTTTGAATTTCCCTCTTACATCCTCTTAATTACTACCCTGGAAATCCAGAGTTCTCGCTAGAGTACAATTTGAATTTGCTCAGCGAGTCACTCTGGCAATCAGTAATGATGCTCATTACCCATGCCGTTGGAGCCGAGCTGCACCAATCACATTGGTGTATCTGATATAGGCGGCCCAGAGGCGAGCTAAACAGATGACGACAGCGCTGACGACGAAGTCTGGAATCAGTCAGTAAACATTGCAAGATGGCTACGGATGAACACCAGTTGTTTGAAACGGCTTTGGCCGCTACAATGAACGAGTTAGACTTGGCTTTTTCTCTAAAAGAGGAACAGAAGACGGCGCTCGAGTCTTTCCTTTGCAAGAAGGATGTTTTTGCTGTTTTGCTGACTGTATACGGCAAGAGTCTAATCTACCAGTTAGCTCCGCTGGTAGCTAAGCGCTAAGTATTGTTCTGATTGGTCGTAGTGTTATCCAATTGTGTGCAGTGATATTTTCAAATGCATGCTTGGTGCCGCCCCTCGAGTTGGGCCATTTTCATTACTCATGGCCAGACCCTAAATCTGTCTAGATTTGGGTCTGGATTTCCAGGCTACTTAATTACGAGATTACCCTTTAAATATCATGTATGTAACCTCATTACAAAAAACATGAACTCACAAAGAGATGACATCTCAGGCCAACAGGGAGTTAAAAGCTTTTTTTGTGTTAAGCTGACAGACATGTTGCGTTATTGTTATTTCAAGGCTGATCCAATGATGGCAGTTCAGCTACAAACCCCTATGACTTGAATGAAATAAGTATCTTCCTCCTCTTCAAATCAATGTGCATTTGCTGCTAAACATCTCTGTGTGTTCTCTGCTATGTGTCTGACTACCCTCCTATGAAGCCCACAGCTACCACTTAGTCTGTCCAGAGGAGTAGAATATCTATCAGTATTATGAAGCCGAACCTTTGATCAAAGGATTTGGGATTATCAAGAACTTGCAATTTAGAGTTAAAAAGAGGCAGCTGATAGGTTGAACTGCTAAAACCGTTTCAGCTGACAAAGTAGATAAGGCTCAAGAGGAGTGCTGGGAAGAAATACACAATACTGATTCCATAGTATTAGTGTGTGTGTGTGTGTGTGTGTGTGTGTGCGTTTGTGTGTGTGTGTGAGTGAATGCCTTGAGCCATTTCTGCAATAAGGCAGACTGTCTCTGCGCTTCCCCATTTAACATCCCAATGTCTTCCAGCAAACAGGCAAAATGAGTAATTTCCATGAAGATTTGCTCCAACTGTAATTGGGAGGAAACCTTATTAAGATCCAGATGATGTGTCTTTCTCTTCAGTTATTACCCAAACACAACCTCTTGCTGATCTTATAAATATCCTAAGAGATCAAAGAAACTGTTAAAAAAGCTCAGAGACATACGGAGCATGCTCACTGTTCTAAATGTCAAATTTCGAAGCATAGTAGAGGAGAAGATCTTGACACCTGTCGCCAAAGGGGATGGAAGCATGAAAGAGCAGTACTCTTATATATTGATTGCATCAGACTTTTTAAACTGTGGAGAAATGCAAATATGTGGAGTAGGGCTTGACCCACTACGATGTAGTTAATTAGGGCTGTTAAGACTCTGCTGGGGGGCAGACTGCTGGTCTATCACAGCAAAGCAAGTTGAGGTTTTATACGAAGGAAGAAAAGCTGGAAAGGAAGGGGATAAAAGAGGAAAGAAAAAGAGAGATAAGGGAGAAAGTGACCCTTTGCTAAGCCTTGCCTTTTGTTACTGTTGTTATGTCTGTCAAGCTTTGCTTTCTAGAATGACATATGCGGTGGCAGATTTACTACTCAATATATATATATATATATATATATATATATATTAAACAACTGGTTTTACATTTCACACAGAAGTACACAAAAGCAGACTTCTCATTTCTATGACTGACAGCCATCAGTTTTATGCCGTGTCATGGCTGAAGGCACTATGCTTTTGAGTTGTCCATCTGTCTGTCCCACTTTTTGCGAACGTGCTATCTACAGAACACCTTGAGGGAATTTTGGCACAAACATCCTTTTGGACTGAAGGATGCACTGATTAGATTTTGGTGGCCAAAGGTCAAAGTCAGTGTGACCTTGGATTTGTCTCATTCATGTGAACTGAATAACAATATCTTAAGAAGGTCTTGGAGTAATTTCCTCAAATTTGGCACAAACATCCATGTGGCCCCAGCAATGACCAACCCTCACCTATGGTGAGGGTAGTGACTGAAAGAATGAGATCATGGATACAAGCTGCAAAAATATGTTTCCTCCGTGGGGTGTCTGGGCTCAGCCTTAGAGATAGGGTGAGGAATTCCAGAGGACATCCGGAGAGAGCTCGGAGTAAAGCTACTGCTCCTTCACGTCGCAAGGGGTCAGCTGAGGTGGTTCAGGCATCTGATCCGAATGCTCCCCAGGCAACTCCCATTAGAGGTGTTCCAGGCACGCCCACTGGTAGGAGGCCCAGAACATGCTGGAGGGATTACATATCTCATCTGACCTGGGAACACTTCGGGATCCCCCAGGAGGAGCTTGAAAGTGTCACTCACTAGGGAGAGGGATGTCTGGGGCTTGAACTACTGCCCCTGCAACCTAGCCCCAGATAGCAGATGAGGATGGATGGATGGATAGAGGTCACTGTGACCCTGCATCTGTCTCATTCTCGAGAACACAATATCTGAACACTTTGAGGGAATTTCTTCATATTGGACACAAAAAATGTTGACTTGTTGACAAAGGTCACTTTGATCTCACAAAACATGTTTCTGGACATGAGTCAAGAATTCAAACACTAATTATGACAAAATTTCACACAAATGTCT
Organism: Epinephelus fuscoguttatus; assembly: GCF_011397635.1. Lineage (NCBI taxonomy): Eukaryota > Metazoa > Chordata > Actinopteri > Perciformes > Serranidae > Epinephelus > Epinephelus fuscoguttatus. Next base: position 34,780,260 of record NC_064772.1, on the reverse strand, counting down.
AATAGTATAGTATATCCTTATATATTCTATATTAAAGGCCAACTTCACTGGGAAATTACGTTTTCTAGCCATTAGTCAACGTCATACCTCAGGAACAGAAAAAAAGCTGTAATGGTGACATATAACTCTGGAAGATATGGACGTAAACTGTAGCTGCAACTTTACTGGTTCACTCATACAACCATGTTCCGATAATTCTAGTTTATACTGAAATGCCTGTCACACAGGGTTGAATATTCTTCCCGCATATCGACATTTGGACTTTCCACGTCCACATATTACATGCAAGTACCCTGGGTGTGGTGATTGTTGACGTTTTGGGACACCATGTCAACTTCTGCCTGTTACGTGCATTGTCTGTTTTCAAGATACACTTCTGGTTCCACAAGAAATGTACAGTTTGCATTTAGTCTTTAGCAAATTAACAGGTTTTTTTTTGTTTTCTTGAACAACAAACATGTGGTAATGTTTTGCCAACACTCACACCTGGTTGGTTCACAAAGAACAGGGTTTGGCTTTACAGTCGTATGCGTAATGAACACCAGCCTCCCAGGTGAAAGTTGGAGGTTGTTCAGCTAATCCAACACCGCTCCCACCCTCCCTACTTGGACTTTTGTTACCTGAACTGTCGGTGTTGTCCCAGTGTGTTTCCTCCTTACGCCATTAGGCCATTAAACAATAGCGTCGACTGGTCATTTGGCTAACATAACGCCATTTCCCAAACTTGATTTTTCTCCTACAATCCCACAAAAGATAGTTAACTAATGATATGCTAACTCTTGGCTGTATAGGTAAGGCTGTTACCACTATAGGTAGTCAACAAGTTTGCTAGGCATGCTAATATTTGAAGCTTACATACAGCAACAAGTACACTGTTTAATCATTGTCATATACTTTTGATCTTGTGTTTTTGTTTTAACTAACAGAAGGAAAAATCCAGACCCTTAGTATACAACAGCCTATGATTGAATGATTGGAGTTTCGGAGGAGACGTGTAGCAAATGATCAATTGGCCAAGCAAGGTACAAAAAATATAATTCCAGCATTAAAGCAAGGTGGGTGGGCTGAGCTACAGCCTTGAGGACTCCTCAGCTACAGCCTTCTGATAGTGTCATCATCACAGCAATGTAGCAACATCCACTCCTTATTCGGCTCCCCAGCTGAGGACAGTAATGAAAAAAATAATGTAGATCTTTAAAAAATGAAAGCGACGTTGAAACTGGAAGAAAGACATCTGCCTCCTGCTAGGATCTTGAAGCAAAATGTGTTAAGGTACACTGATGATGCACCCCGATAAACACTTTTCATCAAAACAGGCTTTGTTTGGACGTGTATGTGATGACGACTGGTGCAAGGAATGCCTGTTGTCTTTTAGCCAGACTGCTGATGATATGGATTAGCTGTCCCTCTCTCTGTGCCCAGCTCTCTCTCTCTGTCTTCCTGTCTCTCTCGCTCACACACTCACCCACGTACACACCTCTGTTTTCTGCCTGCCTTCTTCACAGCGTATATGGCCCTCTGGCTTGGCTCGCCAGTGTGGATTATAGCTCTCTCACGGCTATCATGATCTTACACAAACAACATTTGTCAGCTCATTTATCACTGTTCCCCCCCGGTTGTCCACTCTCGTCTATTCATCTACGCTCTATTTCTGCATCCCTGCCTCCAGGGTGAAAATGCATGTTACCTTCACAACTGAAAATAACCCCCAAAAGTCCCCTTTGATATTTGCGCAAATCTGCAAATGTCAACACGATAATTGATGCTTGACTTTCTTGGTAACTAGACGGGGCGATAGCTCCTTGTAGAAAAGACGTGATGTGTTTTCATCATAAACCAATTGCAATGTCACTTCTGCAGATGAGTATCCACCTGTGATCAAATGTGAAAAGAAATGCTCGGGCTCACCAGGTCAACAAGGTGCAATATGAACACTTTGATAAACATCAGTGCTCGTACTCTAAACCAGTAAATCCAGCTGTGCAGGCCTTTTTCATAGCTAATGCTGGTTTATTGACACAAATGGGCAAATAGACTTTGGACTTATACAAGTACAAGAAGTTGCATTTGTTAACTGGCTAATTCTCTCTTTTGATTCTGTTTTGTTGAAGCAGATACTGAGTATAGAAATTAAAGCAGATTTGAAACTCCAGTGATTTAAACGGATAGCACTACATCCATCTGTTATCTGTAACTGCTCATCCTATTCAGTAGTGATGGCCAAATGAAGCATTTTCTTTATTTTCTGAGCCCACTAGATGGCGCTCATGGTTTAAAGAGAGAGGCTCAAAGAATGGCAATTCAGTGTGCTTTCAACCTTTTGTTGAACAAAGAGTGCCATCTAGTGGGCTCAGAAAATAAAGAAAATGCTTCATGAGGCTTCATTTGGCCATCACTACTATTCAGTGTTGCCCGGGGGTGGTGGAGCTGATCCCATTTGACACTACGCGAGAGGCAGGGTACACCCTGGACAGGGCACCAGACTACCACAGTGCGGACACAACACATTCACTACCATGGAGCCAGAGTGTGCGACACTTGTTTTCTACAGAGATGGTGCCCCATTCATATGGAAAAAGCCTTCACTGACTTCCTCACACTTTTGTGTTTTTGGGCCAGCAGAGCACTGGAGTCCTTCCACAGCTGAGCACATGACAGCAAGCCATGCGTGTTCAAGAGATCTGCTGGCCGAGCCGGCTGACTTCCGTTGGCCCCCACCCACAAACGGAATAAAGTCATCCTATCGACTCCTCACAGTTTCCAAATGTTTTTGGACCAAATGATTTTGATAATCAAGAGTCATCTCAGGTGGTTTGTGTCCCTCAAATAATGTGTTCACCAGTTTACAGCAGCACTTTACAACAGGGGAGCATGTATCCAGCAGCTGTCCAGAAGAAGTCAGACACATATCTGTGACAAGACAAGGTGAGAGTGGAGCAGCAGCACATTTCTGTCACCTCTGCTGACTTGTTTGGGGTGGAAATGGCACAATCTGAGTCTGATATTGAAATAATTACACCAGTGTGTGCATTCAGTGTCAAGGGACAGTACACTGTGAGATGATAGGGAAGATGAGTAAAAATCAGAAGCACTGGAGTTTTGCACTGGTGAGTGTGAGCCTTATCTAAGCACTGACATAGTATGCATCGAACCCACAGTGAAAAACTGCTTTAATGAAAGCAAGTGAAGAGGATCCTAATTTATAGAGACTGCTGGATTAATCTCCTGAAAGGGGGCAATAAGAGATCTTTCACATATCAGCGTGATGGGATGGTGTGTAGACAGAGGTGCATCTCATTTGTCCTTCCCACCTGAAGCGATCGAACAGATATTACAGTTCCCTTTTGAGAACCTGTGTTCTTCACTGATGAGACAGCCACTAAGATGACTGAAACCTCTTGATACCTCGATAAGAGAGATGAAACTTTATTGATCCCTGTGGGGAAATTGGATCATTGCAGCAGCAAAAGCGGGATAAGGTGCGGCATGGGAATAAGATAAGTGGACTATAAGCACACAAAGAGAATAGAGAATAAGTGGTGCAGTAGAAATAATGCAAACAAACATATTTTAAGTTCTTTAAGTAGACTGTATAGATTGGACATATGGATTGGCGTGTTGCAACCTTAGAATTATAAGGTTCTCTCTGCGTTCTATGTGGTTTTGAGATTATCAAAGTTTTTGCATTCCAAATAGCAAAAGTAATATAAGGTACACTGTGATACTGCTCAGGCCTTGAACCATACACGTCCCTCTCTGTGAGTATATCTCACCTACTGAAAGTGTTTTGCTGTTTCTTCATTCATCAAATTATAGACTGACCTGGAAATACAATTTTATTCATCAGCTTCATAACACATTACGCCTCTCCACAATATCCGCCTTCAATATCTCAATTCACATTTCTATCAGCCACATTAAGTCATCAATGAGACCCACAGAAATCTGCATCAAATAACTTTATACAACTGGAGAACAGTGCATCGGTAGATTTTAATGAAATCTTTTAATGCTACTGTGCATATTTCACCAAGTGTAATTTAAATTAGTTTTTGTGTGAAATCGCTTCAGTGAACACATTGCCACGCTGCCAGGGGTAAGAGACACATAGACACGGTGTGTGCCTTTTCCACCCACCTCACCCTCTCCACCACCTGCACTCATGTATGAAAATGAGAGAAACACTTGTATCCTGCTCCTGTGTGCTCTCGCCCGCATGGGTCATACACACGGTCTGCAGCAGTGCACTTCTTGGCACTCACCTCTATGTCTGACCACTTTGTTTAATTTCAGGAATTGTCCTATTTGATGAACTGACTGCATTAAAAGCTGCTGCAGCGATCACCCTCTTTCTTTTGCTTGTTACACTGTCCTCCCCATGGAACAATACGTATATCAATATTCATGAGGGTTTTGCATTTATGGTTAATTGCGGGAGGGCTGTGGGTGGAATATGAGGCATGTGTGCATATTTTTAAGTGGATTGTGATTTATAAAGGACAAAAACTGCAAGCACAGTTTTATAAATTTGATTGTTTTTTTGCCATACACTATTCACACTCTATGACCTGAAGCGTTCAAATTTTATCAACCTCGTTCTGACACAAATTATCAGCCTATATCTGAGCTTGTGTGTCCATACAATCTAGATAAATACAGACATAGTACAAGTCTGTTAATCCTAGTAACCTAAAAGTAAAATTAGAGTCCTTCCTCAACAACATTCAAGGATGGCATGTCAATGTTAGTGATGGCCAAATGAAGCCTCATGAAGCATTTTCTTTATTTTCTGAGCCCACTAGATGGCGCTCATGGTTTAAAGAGAGAGGCTCAAAGAATGGCAATTCAGTGTGCTTTCAACCTTTTGTTGAAGAAAAAAGCACCATCTAGTGGGCTCAGAAAATAAAGAAAATGCTTCATGAGGCTTCATTTGGCCATCACTAGTTATGACTACCGAACTGGCTGACAAGACAGCACCTGTTGCGGTGATTTGATACGGCATCAGACGGTGCCAGTTTAAAAAAAACTGCTGGTAACAACGTAATATAACAAGCTGGAAGGTCTCTATAGGACGGGCGGGTCGGGTGTTGGATGTGACCAGCAGGCCCTGGAGCCCTGTGGTCGCTTCCCTTTGGCGATTTCTCTTTGTGTTCCTCCTTGTTTTATGTTATTAATTCATGTTTTATCTGTTTCCTGTTTCATTTTGTAGATTCTCTCCTCATGTGTCGTGTCTGGTTTTACTTCCTGTCTTTGTGTGTTTTCCTGCCTGTTTTCTGTCACACCAGTCTCGTTAGTCCTTCCCTGTTCCCAGAGTTGTCCAATCACACCTGTTCTGTATTAGTCTTGTTTGCTCCACCCTAGTGTTCCCCTCCACACCCTTGTTGTCAGCCAATCCCTATTTCCCTCCTGCTGCCTGTGTCCACCTCCTCCAGCTGTGTCTCGTTTTTGTGATTAGTTTTCTGTGTATATATACCTGTGTGTTTCACTTTGTTCCTGGTCAGTTTGTCTGTGTTCATCCGTTGTGCTCATCCCTTTGTTCTTGGTGTCGTTCCCTGCTCCGTGAACTGCCTAGCATACTCTTGGTTCTTCTGTCATTTGGACTGTCCGTTACCTTTCTGTTCTCGATGTTTTCATCAGCTTTATCAAAGCATGCTTTTTGTTTAACCTCAAACCTGCCTGCTGCTCTGCATTTGGGTCCTTCCTGAACTGATACTTGACACATTGGTCTGAACTGGGCTTTACATGTCAAGGCCGGCACACCTCTTTTAATTCCATGATGCAAGCATGCTGGCTATAATCATACACTCCAGCAAAATGATGCCACCATCATTTGTTTTTGTGTAGAAATGCAAAGTAGGCATAAAGAAAGGTCTTTGTGGCGGCTCTATGGCGTAATCTCTGTGTAGAAAGGGCTAGTGTCTGACAAATGGTGATATTTGACGAGTTTGGAGTGAGAACGTTCTGACATCCTGTTTTCTCTTATTGTTAATCATTATTTTTGTTGGTTTGCTAAGTTGTTGATTGTGTATATTGCTCATTAGCTCTTGTTCTTTTTAGGAATACCTACAATAACTATGATAATGTTTGGGGGAGGGTGGGGGGATGGCAGGGGAACCTGCCCACAGACCTGAATGTGCAAGATCCAGCCCTACTTCTCAAATACATTGTTAAAAGAATGTAGATTACTACCACAAAGAACAGAAATCAGTCCCACTGATGCAACTCAAATGTGAGTAGGAAAAACATTGTATATAATCCTCCCACATGGTGAAGGGATTTGGCGGAGCAAGATTTAGTTCGTACCCTCTACAAAGTCACATGTAATGTAAAGGTAAAAATATTTCCTTTTTCTTTTTTTGCCTGTTGAGTGACTCCACCTTATTCTGTATGAAGTTCAAGAATGATCACCCAATGTAGCAAGCTGTTTTAGAGTTACAGTCATCCCCTTCCCTCTCCTCTCAGTGTCTACCTTCTTACTATTTCAGTCAGTGGTGTGTGGGTGGCAGGAGTCATCCCAGCACGCCCTGCTGCGCTGGTATTTTCAGATTTCAGGTTTTGCGGCAATCTGTAGAATGTCAGAGGATTAATATAGGAGGTAGATACATGCCATGCCATGCATCCTAATCACTGGCCAAGCCTACTGGCAAGAGTACTTAAGTTTCTGAAGCTGCGCACCATATTAAGGAGTCACAGATGGAATAATTTCATTTGCGATGCCTGCTCTGAGTTTGGAACCTCGTTCATTACTGAGTGGGGGATGTGTTATGTGGGGCCAATTCATTTTCACACTGTTAAATTAATATGGAGTTTAAAGGCATACCAAGGTGAAGAATTATTCTATAGAAAAGCAGGATGTCCAGTTCTGTTAATTAAATTAAGCACCTAATTTAATTTTAGAGTAGAGAACTGTAGACATTTACTGATTTCTACTTTAGTTGTTTTGTCCACATCTCCACTGATTATGTCACAGTCTGTGTCTCTGGCCCTCTCCTCTCACGTACAGGTAGTGATGGCCAAATGAAGCCTCATGAAGCATTTTCTTTATTTTCTCAGCCCACTAGATGGTGCTCATGGTTTAAAGAGAGAGGCTCGAAGAATGGCAATTCAGTGTGCTTTCAACCTTTTGTTCAACAAAACGTGCCATCTAGTGGGCTCATGAAATAAAGAAACTGCTTCACTTGGCCATCACTACGTACAGGCACATCCCAGACTCCTTTGGCCCCTTCCTTGCCACTTTCCATCTGTCTACAAAATGCCCTTTCCCTCACTTACACATCACCTGACTGCTCCGCCCACCTGCTCACCTGTTAACACTTACCTCATCAGCTCTGCAGATATTTAATCAACCCTTTGTCTCAGTAAGTTGGTCTTTGCTTTTTATGTATCTGTAATCTATGGGTTCATCCCAATACCAGATATTGCATTCCATGTTTCCTCCAATTGTGTCTCTTCCTCGGGTCGTAGCTCCACCTTCGTAAGACACGAAGGAGCGATATGATGATGAGATGCAAGGAGAGAAGAACGAGGAAATATGCCTCTAGAGAAATGAGACGTCTTTTCCTTTGAAGCACAACATGAATCGGCATCTGTTTCTGATGACGGCGGCAGCTGATTACTAGTGATGGCCAAATGAAGCCTCATGAAGCATTTTCTTTATTTCATGAGCCCACTAGATGGCACTTTTTGTTCATCAAAAGGTTGAAAGCACACTGAATTGCTTCTTCATTCTTTGAGCCTCTCTCTTTAAACCATGAGTGCCATCTAGTGGGCTCAGAAAATGAAGAAAATGCTTTATGAGGCTTCATTTGGCCATCACTACTGATTACAGGTGGCTCAGCTATCTTAAGCTTTACAGACTTTACAACTACAAAAACATTTAATGGTATTGGTAATAAAAGTTGATGAGGGAAATAACGTGAAGAGAAAAGTCTTTGTAATAAGTTAATAAAGTAATTTGTAGTCCTTTTCTTGTTCCAACCCAGTCTCAATCAGAAGTCGTCAAAATCTCTTATCTGTCTTCCCTCTGGTATGAATCATTCAGTAACTTATATCCAATCGGGGTGTGTTGATTGGTAAAAGACTCCTGCTAAGGCTGCACTCATGTATCCTCACCTCGTCCTCCTCTGAAAGCCTCCTCTCCCCTCGAATCCTCAGGTCCTTCAAGTGGATTTAACAAATCGAGACATGTCCTTCAAGATGACAGGTGTCAGTCAATTTCTGTGTCAAGTGATCATGGGTAGATGAGTCGAGGAGGGATATTGGGGCGAACTGTATCTGTTACTGGTTTCCTGCAAGCCTGTCACCTTTTACCTACTTACCTACCTGCCTGACCTTCTGCCTGATCCTTTGACTCACAATTCTTTACCCGAGCCTTTTTGATAGGTTTGCCTGTGAGGAGTGCCTTCACAGTTTTCGTCCCTTGCCTGTCAGGCGTGATTACATCATCACTGTACAAGTTTACAGTAGCGAGCTTGTCTTAAATGGATACGGATGTCCTCTGTTGCCTCCATCAGTCGTGTGACCATCTCTTCAGAGACTAGCCCCTGAAATTCAGAGTGTCTCCCAACATGACAATTTTCCCAAAGTCAAGTGGGACTAAAAAGGTGCAGTGTTAGAAACAGAAGGAAAAGAATCAGGATTTAAAGCTCACTCACTGATTTTAGCCTCCATTTTACCACTTGCACTTTTCCACAGAGATCGCACCACAGGGCCACTACGAAGTCCCATCTTTATGTTGCTTTTTTTATTTTTTACACAGAACCAAACAAAGTCAGCATCATTCCACTCCAGTTTGTGATTTTAGCTAACATTTTGGCATCCTGGAAGCAAGAGAGGCATGGCGAGCGTCAGTGCCGTGCACAGACATTTTGCATGGCAGGTGCTCAAAAGGCAAAAGGGGCATCTCTCCCACAATTTCTTTTCTTTTCTTTTTATTTATTTTTTTTGCATGCGCTAAGTGCTGGTGCCAATAGAAAAGAGAAAAAAAATGTGTGCATGCAAAGTGCACCCTGCTGGGAGGTTTCTATCTGCCAGCACCAGAGGGTTTCTTGAGGTCTCGGTACAAACAGAACATTTGTGCACAGTAATGAGCAGGGAAATGTCTGTCTCGTGGGCATATGAGGTGTCTCAAGATCTGTACAACATACACCCAGCAGCTGCTACACATTCACTGTCTACATTTATCATTTATTTATAACAAGTAACAGCAAAGAAAATAACGCCCCACTGTGCACATATTAGTGGTCTATGAAGGACATAAGTAGGCCTATGTTTTGTTGCAACAATGAGCTAAGTGCGTCCTCTCTTCTCCTCTCCTCATTTATTTATTCATCTAACCGTTATTTAACCAGAAAAACCTCTTGAGACTAAAAATCTCTTTTTCAAGAGTGTCCTGGCCGAGACAGGCAGTAATTTAACAAGTGATATAAAACACAAAATGCAACTCCTACAGAGAAAAGCCAAGAAGAATATTAATGTATGCTAAGTGAACCATAAAAACGCAAAAAGGCAACTACACATGACTACAAAGACCAGCTAAAATACACCCTGACACTGGTGAAGAGAAGATTCTGTACAAAAATCCTCCAACAGTGCTTTGAAATGGGCGAGAGGAACCAGTGAGTGCAACTTAAATCCGTCTGTATGGGACTCCACATCTAAGGAGCTGCAGACATGAATGCTCAATTGCCTAACTTTGTACGTAGCCTCGGTACAGACAATAAAAACATGTTCTGAGAATGGAGAGCAGGGCCTTCATTCTCCACTCGTCCTTTCTTTTGTTTCTGTTTCTGGACCTTTTATCAGCTTTATTAATACGTTTAAAATTTAGGTTAGAAAAGTAACTGGAAAAAAACTGGAAAAAATCAAATTCTCCGTACAGGGCTCAGCAGACAAGTTTTATACTCATTGGCATTATTATTATTATTAGTATTATTATTATTTATTATTTATTATTTATTATTTATTATTTATTTTATTTTTATTTTTTATTTTTTTTTCTGGTGTGAATTAGATATTGATGTCTGAACACTAGTACTTCACTCATTGTTTTCATTGTTGTAAGCTGTGAATGACTGGAATATGTTTTGGTCATTATTGTCATCATTTCGTCACAATTTGTCACAATTTGTTGATCCAGGACTGGGAGCTCAGAGATGAGGGGGGAGGGTTAGGGTGGGTGGGGGAGGGGTTTATTGTTAGAGCAACAAAAAAAGTTTTTAACGGGGTAACTAGTAAGCCGTAACCTATTTCATTTCAAAAGTAAAAAAGTAACCTTCCCAACATCTGTAGTATGCCGGGACATACTCAAACACAACATTGTTATTAATAGGGCTGTAGTCAAAATCTTGGTTGGCTACAGTCGCACATCTTCAATTAGTCGATTAGTCTAAAAAAAATCTGCACGTTATGTTTTTTAAAGATCATTTTTCTGGGCTTTTGCCTTTAATGGATACAACAGTGCGTGAAATGGGGAAACAGAGAGAGAGAACGGGGACTGACGCAGGCCGGACTCGAACCCGCAACCACTGCAGCGAGACAATACCTCTGTACATGGGGCGCCAGCACTATCCACTACGCTACCGACGCCCCATCTGCACGTTATTTTTACTTCTGCGGTGGTGTGCCTGTGTCACTCTGCAGTTACACCTCCAAAACACTAGTCGGCGGTGGAGGACTGTAAAGTTAAGTGCTGTAAAGTTTAGTTCAAATCAAACTTTATTTATATAGTTGATTCAAAACACACAAACACAAGTACGCAAATCAGCTTCACTATAACTCGCAGCATTCACAGACAAACACTTGTCTTTATCTGGACACATTTCCCACCAATACAACATGCTAACGTTATTAGCACAAGTCTATGGCATTTTACATTGTATAAATTAGCCTAGCAGCTAGTGATCTTTTCCTCCTCTCATATAAAACCAGGGACAACAGCAACATGTAACAAACGTAACGTTACATATTTGCCTCCATTACAGCTCACAAGGTTCACTGACAAAACAACTGTCTTAAACTAAACACGTTTTCCAAACAAATACAACATGCTAACGTTATTAGCGCCAGCCTATGGCATTTTACATTGTATAATTTAACCTAGCGATGAGCGGAGATTTCCTCTGCTCATATGAAGCCAGGATAAATCACACACAAGACTTAAAATGCTATTTTTGTGGAGGCTTTATTGTCTTCACAATTTATTGTTTCTTATCTGTGAAATACAAGTAAATACAAGCTTCGTTTCCACTGAGGGAAATGGTTTCAGCTTACGGAAACATAGACATATATACATAGACGCCGCATCGAGCGCTGAGCCGCACGTCAACATCACCGCCATATTGGATGTGGCAAGGCTGCACTGTAAACTAATACAAGTGAATGGACTTAATTTCATAAAGCACCTTTTTTCAAAGAAATTTACATTAATGCCTCTTGTTTATTCATTCACACACACACTAATACACTTGGGAAACAGTTAGCCACCAAAAACAATGTATTTGATCTTCTCAGATGGCTAAGATAAGAACTTTATTGATCCCACACAGGAGTAATTCACCTTACATCAGCTATAGAGAACAAGGTAGTGCCGAAAAACAATACACAGTACACATACATACACATAGCCTATGTATATATGTGTATATATATATATATATATATATATTGTAGCGACCCTGCAGTAAATGTTCTGTTATAATGTCAGTCTGCTATATATATATATATATATATATATATTGTAGCGACCCTGCAGTAAATGTTCTGTTATAATGTCAGTCTGCTATATATATATATATATATATATATATATATATATATATATATATATATATATATATATATTGTAGTGACCCTGCAGTAAATGTTCTGTTATAATGTCTGTGTTCTGTGAGTTAATGGCATGTTTAGGATTAAATAAGTATAGGTAGGGGGGCGGGGTGTGAGTGTGACGGGAATGTGTGAGGGTGCTGGTGTGTAGGAACGAGCTGGAGGAGCAAGCAGGAGTGCACAGTTGGAGTTACAGCTAAGTTCTTGTTTGTTGGTTATTTTGGCGTGGTTACGGCCAACAGTAACCTGTACAGTTCAGTAATAAACGGTGGTTTGCGAATAACTCGTCATCCTTTCCACACGTCCTGGCGGACGCTACAGTAGGCCTATATATATATATATATATATATATATATATACTTTACAACGGAACATTTACTGCAGGGTCGCTACAATATATATCTATATAAATATATATATATATATATATATATAAACAGTATATATATATATATATATATATATATATATATATATTCGGCACTACCTTGTTCTCTATAGCTGATGTAAGGTGAATTACTCCTATGTGGGATCAATAAAGTTCTTATCTTAGCCATCTGAGAAGATCAAATACATTATTTTTGGTGCCTAACTGTTTCCCAAGTATATTAGTGTGTGTGTGAATGAATAAACGAGAGGCATTAACGTAAATTTCTTTGTAGAAAGGCGCTTTATGAAATTAAGTCCATTCACTTGTATTAGTTTACAGCGCAGCCTTGCCACATCTAATATGGCGGCGACGTTGACGTATCGCAGCAGCGGGCAAACCCACTCGATGTGGCGTCTACGTATATATGTCTATGACAGAAACAGACAGGAGGTCTGCGTCACCGCGACGCTAAGCGTAGGGTGGGCAAGTTCAACTTTCTGTCAACAACGGGGTGTTTTAAAAACACCCCCATTTTCACAGGTAACTTAGTCTGTCCCCCCGCCGCAGGAAATAACAGATTAATCCTGGAAAGCTGTTGATGTAGCACTTTTCTCCTTATGAAAACAACACGACGATTATTCGACTAGTGAGAATTTGGTCGGACAAGAGCATAGCGACCAAATAATCGACTAGTCGACCAGGAGACTACAGCCCTAGTTATTAAAGTAAAATAATTCAAGGTTTCACATGGGACACAAACAGTGGAGATTTTCTTCCTCATCCACCTCCCCTACTTTCCACTGTCTCACTCTGTATACAGCGGCCCGGAGCATCAAAACATGACACCTTCCAGTACGTCTCATACGTCACTAAGGTTGATGCTAAGGGCCACCGCCCAAGCATCGGTATTTGGCAAGCTGGGAGTGAGACTTGGGTGATACTGTACATGCAAAAGTAATGCGTGATGGAACTTCTAAGAGAGGACACTAAGGTTACTTTCCTGATGTCAGGCTGAAGGCTGTGCCAGCTTTCCAGCTTTGGATCACTGACAAAAAATGTGCCACTGGCCTTGTGTTCCAGCCTGGCTGCGGGGACAGCCAAGAACAACTGGTTGGCAGACCTCAGCCTAAAAACAGCAGCGTTCGGAGGAGAGGGGATGGTCAACCATGCAGGCTGGAGGGAAACACGCCTGTGACTTTACAACAAGCAGTAATATGTAAAAAATCATCTCTACAGTGCAGTGCAGGGAGGTTATATTGTGGAGTTGGAAAAAAAGGAAAAAAATAGCATTAAACTGTCCAATTTCATTGGACTTTTTAACCTTCACCCTCGAGGCCGTTTCTCTAAAGCCAACATTTGGTAATAGTTTTTTTTTTCTTTCTGCCATAAATTTCCCCCAAAAGGCTGAATATTTGGATAATACATACGGGCATGATCCACCAGTGCTGATTCACACTCCCTCAAGACCACTGGGTCCCATTTCATTTGGATTTCTGCTTAGAAGTTAAAATCTAAATTAGATTTTTTTTTCCCACAAAAATTTCTCCAGATTATTGAACTGGGAGATGTACAGTGAGTTTCTCAGACTCACAGCCACACACTTTCAGGTTTTTCCATCATTTTTCCTTTAAATTTGCTTTGTGTAATTAGCTGGGTTGTTATTAATGGAGGTGATACCTTTGTATAATCCCTATTTGACAGATAACATGGTGTAATCACTAATCACTACACACAAAAACAGATCCTTAGTGTCCAGTCTGTAGAACACTCACTGTTGGAAAGGAAGCGAGGCTCATCCTGGGAGTAGAGCACATCCTCAGATAAATTCCCCTTTCATTCAAAAATGTGTTTACTTCTGTTTATGCCCCCAAAAATGTCTTATCATGACTATACTGACTTGTATCTGTGCAAAGTTTGTCACTAGAGAGGAGTTTCTCTTCTGAAGGGGGAGGATGTCTGTGCACTTCATGAAAATCTAAGGCTCAAACATACCTCAACAACCCGGTCTCACTCCAAAGTCGTCGAACTTTGCCACTTGGTCAGTGACTTATGTTGTCAGACATTGAAAAAAAAGCTGTTATTGTTTAAAGGCACCTGCCAGCATTCGGGGGAATTGCAGCCGGGCAAAGAAAAGCAGCAGAAGTCCAAGTAGGATGGGTCCAACAACCACCAACTTTCACCCAGGAGGCTAGTGTTTGCTTCCTGTAATACTGTAAAACCAAAACCAATGGAACACAGCATACCAGAACGTCAACAACCAATGCACCCAGGGTACCTTGCATGCTGTATCTCGACGTGGAAATTCCATGACCAAATATGCAACAAGGTCCGAGTGAGAATGTGTTGACCCCCAGCAATATATAGAGATCAACAGAGGTATATCAGCACGTTGTCAGTGGCCTTTCACATCTACATTTTACGAGCGAGGTATCCTCCTGTGTCTGCTGTCGATGCTCTGGGATGCTGCAACTGACACCAAGAGATAAACCCGCTGCTTCTTCCCACTTTAACCTGAATAACAAACCAGGTCTCGGTGCTCTGGTTGGATCCAAATGGAGAGCCGGGGCTAGCTCAGAGACTAGCGGAGGCTAATTGGCTCCAGTCATGCTGCGGCTAACGTGGTTAAAGTGGGAAAAAGCAGCGGGTCTGTAGGCAGCTGAGTGAAGTGGAGCCTGAGGAGGAAGCACCGTTTAGCCCCGGTTTCACTACAGGCAGATTCACTCGCTACAGGGGTGAGGAAATAAAACCTTAACAGCCAATCAGAGTGATCTCTCTCACCGACAAGCTCCGCCGCCAATTCAACATGCTCAATCTGCTGAAAAGCCAGCGATGCCAAAGTGCAGATGGTGCGGGACACACCGCAAAAACTACGTTGACAGACGCTCACCGACGGCCCGACTTTGGTCGACGGCCGACCGTCGGCTTGGTGTGTCAGGGCCTTAAGGGACTTTTCAGCTTCTTGTATCTAGTTGCTACCGGCGGCCGCCACACATTAGGAGCTTGTACCCCTTTTCCACCAAATTAGTGCGTGTACACAGGTTCTTTACACATGGATAAACCTGCAAAAAATCGTCGATAGCCTCCTTTCGCAGTAGACAAGAGTCGTGTACACGTTCCTGCAGCAGATGAGTATCCTTTTTGTGTGCTTTTTAGTTTTTGTTTTTCTTCTTGGACATCATGGACAGGCTGGGAGACAAGGTAGTAGAAAGAGGAATGGAGACTTATGAAAACTTTACAGTTATGTCTTTTCTATATATCTCTACTTTATTCAGTTTTTTCTTTCAAACTCTGTGCAGAATAATTTAGATCAATGTTTGAGTGCTATGGGCGAAGGCAGGTACTTTATGGTAGCCAGTCATTGCATCTCGTTGGTAAAGGAGCTGAGATTAGCGCTTTCACATGGATGTTGTATTTCCATCAATGCCAATCAGAGCCAGAGCTGGTAAATACCCATGATGACTACTGCAGTGTCATTTGACCATGGTGTGAATGCTGATTGTAACCTTTCCCATTACCATAAAAAGCCAGGTGTTAGCAGGTTTTTTTGTGCATTGGAAAAGCGGCTTTATATATATATATATATATATATATATAAGAATATGTATTTTCTTGTTGGCAGTGTAATAATAAATAATATTTTAGGATAAGCATTTGATTTTGATTTACAGATTTCTATTAAATATATTACCACTCACTGACCACACTGTCACATAGGTATGATGGGTTTTTGCCCTTAACAAAACATACAGGCTGTCTGACCTGCAGGGAGACTTGTTGTGGTGACTGGGTGCTGGTGGGGGAGTGTTAGTAATAATTGCATCCATCTATCAAACCCCAGGTCAGTGTCACCGTCTCAAATGACAACATCCTATGGTGCAGCTGCTGACTAGGACATTGTCAGCAATGTTATCACGCCGCGCACTTGGACCACTGTGTTGGAAATTGGCAACGGGAAAGGCCCGGTAAGAAAGAGGCCAGGAGCAGAGGTCTGGAGTTTGACCCGGCGCTGCCACAAAGCTACAGACTGCAAGATAGCAGCCATAAGGTTAAAGATAAGGCAATTCATACTGAAGGTTGGAGGCAGTCAGAGAATAAGACGTAGAAGTAGCATAGGCTCTGACACAATTTAAAATGGTGTTACAAAATAAATGAAAAAACATGAGCCTAAAGCAGATTTCATATATTCAGGTCATGAAATACAAAAACTGTCCTGAAGCCTAGACTTTAAAATGTGGTAAATGTACTATATCTTAGCAAAGATACTAAAGATGCTGTAGCCACTGGTATTATCCTGATGCTGCATATTTAAAACTATCAAGATTAACCTGCCAGAGGGGCTTGAAGCACGACTGAGCTATCAGGCCTCTATTAACCCCAGTTCCTCTTTGCTTTACTTTAGAACACTGGCTGGCCCCAGACTTGTTGTGTGGTCATTTTATTAAAATGATAATACAGATTTTTATGGGTTGTATGAGGTATCCATAGTCAGTACATTACCTGCAGTAGATGGCAGTCAGCATGCCCCAAGAAGCAAGCAGGAGTACCTACAGTACATGGAAACTAATCAATGTGCTGCTATGTACAGGGGCAGCAACAAAATGTTAACCAGCCACTTATCTATCCTACTATATAATGACAATATTATATCAGTTGGCCAAAGCAACCGATTGAAATGTCAAACTTTGAGTGGGCATATCTCATGCCCCATATGTGGTAGAGACATGAAACTTTGCACAGAGATGCCTCTCCTCATGAGGAACACATTTGCCTCAAGAACCCATAACTTCCGCTTATATAGATTTTCCACCATTTTGAATTTTTTGAAAAACACTTCAAATGGATCTCTTCCTAGGAAGTTTGAGCGATCTGCATGAAACTGGGTGAACATAATCTAGGGACCAATATCTAAAGTTCCCTCTTGGCAAAAGGTGGAAAACTTACTAAAACTGAGCTTCTATAAGGCAATGAATATTGCGGAGGGCGTGGCTCATCACATAAAGGTGTAGAACATCTCAAGGGTTTCACCCATCACCACGCAACTTTGTAGGCATATGACCACACATAATCTGAGGGGACCCCTCCATTATTGACCCCATCAAACACAATGGGGGCGCTAGAGAGCTCATTTCTTATCTAGGCCTAACCGCCATATGGATTTTTACTAAACTTGGTAGATATGTAGAACAGGACGCCTCAAGGTGTAGCCTAAAGTGCAGATGTGTAACAACCTCATACTACTAAAAACTGCACAGTGCACAATGCCATCACTTTAATTTAGTGATTAAAATGGAGTAATTCATTCACTTTATTCACTGGGCAAATGTAAAATCATGTGGAACAACAAATTATATAACGTGGTATGAATATGACTACATTTTAAATAATTTTTTTCATATCTGTATTTGCACCTAAAGGTCCACGGGTGCTGGTCTGGCCCTTTAAGTTTTGCTCAACACGTAATAGTCCCTCATTGTATTCAGGCTGACCCTGACCTTCCTAACAACAGAAAAATGCTTCAAAATGGCTAAAATGCGACCGATCGCTGTGGCTCCCCCTGTGGACCAATGTTGTTGTTTCTAATGTTTGGTATGACTAAGTCATGGTATGGTATGCTGTACATAATCACGGAAACTGTCAGTGTGTCATTCTGTCAGTCAGTCATTCAGTCTGTCCCACCTTTTCTACTCACTGACGTGGTCAATCTATGTGAAACTGCACATAGGCATTGAGGACTGGCATAGGTAGAAGGTGACAAAGCTACCAATGGGCATGGACTAGTATCAGTTTAAGTTTACGTGAACTGAAAGTGAAGCTTATCTATGCTCTTGTTAAAGCCAGACTCCATTCACAAAAAGAGTAATTTTACCTTCCTAAATACAGAAGCTGCTGTCTACCCCTGCCTCGATCAGTTTGCTTGTGTTATTGTGTGACTTTTGGTGTTTTAAAGGGTTAGTTTGGATTCACCAGAGTCACACACTAACACAAACAATCTACCAACTGAGGCAGTGGTAGACCAGCAGCTCCTGCATTCAGCAAGGTAATATTACTATTTTTGTCAATGCATCTTGGCTTTGAGGAGAGTGGCTGTCCAGGGACAGGGTAAACCTTTGAAAATAAAAAATAAAAATATGCATACTGATCAAACTGATATTGATTATTTCAATCAGGTGGCTAAAATATGATTTGTTGCTGCCCCCTGTCCACAGCAGTACATTGCTTAGCTTCTGTGTCAATATTCCTGCCTGCTTCTACAAACTCGGGGTGCTGACTGTCATCTGTTGGAAGTACACTGATGATTGATAAACATATTATACAACCCTTCTTCATAAAAAACAAATGATCTCTTTTAAAGGTGACGTGTGTAAGATTTACGGGGATGGTGTGGCATGTACAGTAGCAGTGAGCAGAATTTCAACCTTCTGAAACTTCTCCAGGTTAGAATTCTGTCTGCGTGTTTTGGTCATGAGGTTTTAAATGCCGAAATATCTGCAGAGGTCTCTTCCTGTCTTAAAACAAATGAACCAGGTGATTAAAACGGATAAAAGCACAGAATAAAGCAGATTCACACTACAAATCAGTGTTTCTCCAACACTGTTTGGCATGTTGGAGACAGGCAGCTTGGAGACCTCATGCTAATCTGTGCTCACCTTTTTGCTCTAATAACTTAAGATCCAGACGTTCAAAGTCGAATTATCCATGGAGGTCTCTTTGTCTTTAAAATGAACAAACCAGGTGATTTATTCATTCATTCATTCATCTCCTAACCGCTTCATCCTCTTGAGGGTTGCGGGGCCAGGTGATTTAAACCAGTGAAAATATTAAAGAATAAAGCAGCTTATGTAACAATTTAGGGGTTGTCTGAAACTGCTCGAGGCAGATGGGCCTCTAACTATCATGGCTGACACTAAAATAAGAAAACATAAATGCCCCTATCTAGAGCCAGAATTTAGTTTGTCCGTTCTGGGCTAATGTAGAAATATGACAAGCAACATGGCAATCTCCATAAACAAGGACCAGCTACATATGCAGATATAGACAGCTCAGTCCAAGGTAAGAAAACACAACAATTCTTATTATCAGGTGATTATACACTAAAGACTATACACGTATTATATTATATTCCATTTCCACAACCTTGGCCTTTAACATGTGACTTCAGGGAATATACAACGTAAGAAGGAAACTGAAAGAATGAGGGTGTTAAAAACAAATTTCAACACTGGAGCAGAGCTTCTGTTAATAAAGCAGGGCCTACAGTACATCGCTTTTATGGACCATGTTGTATGTCAAACTAATTTTCAATTAAATTAGCACGAATCAATTGAAACGCACTGACCCTGGAGCTACTGAGGACCCTTGAGTTCTGCATGTTAAGTCAAGGCTGCGTCACTCAGCCTTGACATTGCTTTCACTGCGCAACATGTAGACAAGGTGTTACTCCAAAAAGGGTTATTATTTATGAATCCCTGGGAGCATCATTCATTACATTACCAATTGTAGGACTTTTTGTCACACCAATGTAACATATTTAAAGTGATGTTTTTTTTCTTCCTTTAGTCATCATGTAGAAATTAAATGCCCCCAATCCTGCAAGAGTGGACGGAGCTAGACGTATACCACAACTTCTAAGGGACAGACTTTTATAGAGTCTGATATGTACCTTCATGAATTCTAGCAGATGGTTTGTAAATAATTTAGATGACCTGTTTCTTCTTCTAGCATTATTGTTGGGTCACACTGACATCACATTCAATTTGGTCTAGAGATTGGAATTTTTAGGGGGACTACAAGGGTCACTGGATGCCCTTGGGATTCCTGAAAGACAGGTTCACCGTTAAGGACGTGACTGGGACAAACTGGGGAAAAAAAAGTAAATGGGAGTGGGCTGGACGGGAATCATATTAGGCCCGTTTCCACCGCAGGAACTTTGGGGTAATTTTACGGGGCTGAGGCCATTGGTGTGTGTCTCCACCGCAGGAACCACCCCTGAAAGACAGAGTTCTGGAACTTTTACAGGGCCTAAACAAGTCCCTGCCTCGGAGTAGGTACTCAGAACGGCCCGAGAGACTCTTGGCTGGGGCTTGGGGATTACTTGGTGCTGACTGGATATACTCAAGGCGGGATGTGACATTTTGTAATTACTATGGTTATCGTAGATGAGCTGGGCTAACCGTTAGCTGTTAGCGGTGTCTGTAATAACTCAATAAACGGTCCGTGAAATTATTTTTTTTCCATTGGATATCTTAGTTACAACAAGATTGAGCTAGCAAAGCAGTTTTGTGTTGCTATGTGTGGTATTTATTCAGTTTTGGGAAATCACAATGTCTAGACAGCATCAGCTGACAGGGACAGCTAACAGCAGCAGCAAAGCTAACATCAGGACGTCATCTGTTAAAAGCCTCCTGTTGTCGGATACGACATGAAACTACTCCAGTTAGCTCAATCATGTTGTAACTAAGACATCCGCTGGAAAAAATATTTTTTTCACGGACCGTGACCGGAGTTATTACAGACACCGTTGACGGCGTCCCTACGCCCCTATGTCGTCAAAATGGTCACGCAACAATTACGTCACATACAGAACCCGGTAACTTTACAAGAACCTTTCTCCTACTCCGCTCTCTCAGTGGAGACACGGCGGTTGAGAGGGCCGAGCAAGAGGACGTTCCTGTAGTAGTTCCTGCCCCCCAAATAGAACCAGGAACTTCTTCAGTGTAACATTTGAGCTAGCAATGCGAAGTCAGCAGCCATTTGTTTATTTCGACAGAGCATAGGGAATACATGCTGCAACCATGAGCACACCAAGGTTTTTGTTAAACGTGAAGTAAATGGATCGTTTAAGAGAATAACGCTAATTTCAACAAGCGTGTTTCTGGTAATTACCAAGTAGGTTTATACAAAGAAAAAATTTGCCTTGGTGTTTTGTGCGTAAAATAAACATACAGAAAACATAATACAAAATAAAACTAAGGGCAGAAAGTATTGCAGCAGTAAAAATTATAAATAGAATACATATTTACAATACAATAAAAGTCTTGCTGGTGGTGCTTTTTGTGGTTTTCATCGTACAGTGGCAGTGCATGGCTGCGCGTCGCTCATCTGGATGAGGAAATCAAATCACCAGTCTGTAAACTCTCCTTCTGCCAACTTCTAGCTTGCTAGCTGCTAGCTAACCAAGTCGACATTTTCAAATGTAAATATTTGTAAACATTGCAGAAAGATGGAGACGAATGGACACCAGGTGAACTAGCATCCTGCTAGCACTGAAAAAAACTGGACAACCTCTGTGCCACATCAGTTTCCAACATATCAGTAACTGTAATATTCTTTGATTCAACGAAACTTGGCTAAATCCAGGACAACGCCATTCAACCAGGAGGCTCTTCTTTTATATGTTGATCTGACACAACAGAGGTCTCAGGTAAGAGAAGGGAAGTAAGCGTGTACTTTAAGCCCAGTTCAGATCAAAGATTTGCGAAAATGAAACCATTTTAGTCTGTTGCCGAGGAAAGTTGCAGCCATGTGAACTGGTCAAAAATGACTGCAGACGGTGTGTTCACCTGCTGCGACAGGACTCACCCTGCCGAGCCATCTGTTTCTGTCCTCACAGTGTGCCAGTATCGGACGGTGGGTCGCTGCTGCTGCTAGCTGTCTGTGCTTATGCCTGTACGGCGCACTCACAAAGGCGGGATGTGCAACCACAAGGTGAAGCAATCCAGAGCACAGAAATCCACAGGTAAATTCACAATGGAGAGCTGGGTGATGGTCTCTTCAACGAAGCCACAGGGAACAGGTTAACAGAAACCAGGAAGGCAGATGCAGGGCTCTTGGTCGGGCACAGAAGGCTGAGTGGTTTACCAGGTAGCAGACGAAGCAGGAGACTCAGAGGCAGGCAAGGTCGGCAACAAGGAAGCAGTCCGGAAACAAACACAGGAAAGTCTGTGAAGCAGGTGTCTTGTAGTGGCAGGAAGTAATGATCCACAAATGAGTGGAGCTGGTGTGGTGAGGTGGGAGCAGGATGTGTGGACAGGTGATTGGCAGGCAGGTAGGTGTGGTGGCAAGGGGTCCATGTCATTGGTTCGACATCCCATTAGTCCGCCTGTCCGCGGTGCTGAACGGCTCGCGGCGGGCGTATGGTGCGCCGCGACTGGCTCTGGGTCAGCTGGGAAAGGCTTGAGGCGGAGCAGGCTCACAGCTTATGTGTTTGTCACTTTCTTTTTCATTTTAACCCACACCATGATCTTTTCCTGACCCTAACCAAGTGACTTTTGTGCCTAAACCTAACCAGACCTTAACCACAGGGCATCATGATGATTTCGGAACAACGGGACTTCAGAACAATGGGTTTAATATGGTCAGAACAATGGGCTGTCGGACCAGTGGGCTGTTCCCACTGGCAAGGCGGGTTGAGTGGAAAACTACTGCGTGGGCTGAGAAGATGGCATGTATGACAGGTAAGACGTGCCCACTGTGACAGTTATGTTAGGAGGTATTTCAGCATTATGCTACACTGCATGGTTGATTATATATATTTAATCTTTCTATGTCAATATGCAGATCTAATATGAATGAAGTTTTTCCACAGGAGTGGAATGAGACAGGAGTGAAAAATCTCTCCCATGTCTTCCATGATAAAGTATTTTGAAAAACTGGTGACCAGATTTACATGAAAGATGATGAATAGTCATAGACCCAGAAAAACCATTTGGACTACAAGTGTCCTCTTCAGTCTCTCTCAGGCCAAAATGTCAACTTTACACATGAGATCTCTCTAAATCTTTCATGGAGATTTGCATGAAATGTGCTGAGCATTTTGATGCTACTAAGAAGATAAACCCTTTTAATATCAGTGACCCCATGCTCTTGCTTCCAGTACTGTTGGACGAACTTTACCAAACTTTTGTACTGTGGGCTGTTATGGAGCCTGTAGGAGCTAATGGCTGCGTATTTTATCCCTGGAGCTTTTTGGTCTTTTTTTTGCATGCATAAAGTAAACATTATTATACTTTAATTGTCACAAGAAAACCAGCCCTTTCCAGTCCGCCACCCCATAATCCAGCCTGTTAGTTTGTGGTTAAAGAAACTACTGGGACTAGATCATGTTTGATGCATACTGTAGGAACACTCTGGCAGCGTAATGCCTAATTAGTCTCAATACTAAAACTGCACCCAAAAGTCAGGACTAAATTTTCTCCATCCAGTTGGAGTGATGACTTATGTCATTGGGTTAAAATATTTGTGAATCAAAAGCTGTCTGATCATTAAGACTGGAGAGTTGCTTTCTGGGAGCTCTTAGACTTGATGTGCTGTTGTGTCTGTCACAGAGACAAAGCAGCCGTCTCCATATAAAGGACACAGCACTCACAGTGATGTTCCAGTTTTCAGCTTTTCTCAGCAAATTAAAAGCCATCTTTTGAATCTGACACACAAGGAAAACACAACAGTTTGTCTCACATTGAGTCGTTAAAAAAAGCAAAAAACAATGTGGTGACACCAATTGTGTTCATCTGTGGTAAGAACTCACAATAGATGAAGAAGAATACTCAACATGACAGCAAATAGAAAGTAAATTGTCAGTTTGCTTGACTTGTGAAGAAAAGGGCTAAACAGAGACACGCCAGCTATTAGAGTCTATTCAGCAGAGAGAATATAATCTGCTGCTTATTTGCAAACTGTGCAGTTTTACACAATTGAAGCTAAGGACTCTGCAATGTTAACAGAATTGTTTACTATTGCTTGTAAAAAAAAAAAAAAAAAAATAGTTCATTAAAAGATAAAATGGTTGCATTTGTCTCACTTTATTTCTTGTTTTTTTAAACCCATTTGATGCGAGAATCAGTTGGCCCCCCAGGTATTGTCATGTTGTTTTATCTGGTTCCCATTCAAAAAAGTTTGGACACCCCTGTATTAAAGGCAGAATAAGAATTATATTTAAAAATACAGCAGCAAGATAATAGGCTTACAGTGAAGGTGTGTCGCTGTGCTACTGGTTAAGTGTGATCAGCTAATAGAACAGCTGATGACAATGACAGCGAGGAGTGAATGGCAGATGGTATGAGAAATAAATCATGCGCCTAAGCATACAAAAGTAAAGTCTTCCTGACTGAACTTTCACTGCAGCCTTATATCTATGACTCTAAGTCTGGGGTGGGATTGTCTCCACAGGGTTCTCAACATGGAGGTGGCTGAGCCGGGAGCTAGCGGCCAACGGTTCTAGCTGAATAAACAGTGCTAACAACAGCAACAGTGCTGACAGAGTGAACACTTTAAGTGATACAGGTGTCAAAATAATTTTGGCCCCATTTGATTTAGTGGATTGGTAAACCGTATAGTGGAATTTATCCTTGTGTGTGAGATCTACGCAGAGCACATGGCCAACGCCATTGTGAGTATTTATACATGTACACAAATCAGCTTCACTATAACTCGCAGCATTTACAGACAAACACTTGTCTTTATCTGGACACATTTTCCCCACAAATACAACATGCTAACTTTATTAGCACAAGCCTATGGCATTTTACATTGTATAAATTAGCCTAGCGGCTAGCAGACTTTTCCTCTACTCATATGAAGCCAGGGACAACAGCAACATTTAACAAAGGTAATGTTACAACTTCAACTCCATTACAACTCACAAGGTTCACTGACAAAACAACTGTCTTATACTAAACATGTTTTCCAAAAAAAAATATGACATGCTAACATTATTAGCACAAGCCTATGGCATTTTACATTATATAAATTAGCCTAGCAGCTAGCAGAGATTTCCTCTGTTCATATGAAGCCAGGATAAATCACACCCAAGACTTAAAATGCTATTTCTGTGGAGGTTTTATTGTCTTCATAATTCATTGTGAAATTAAAGTAAATAAAAGCTTTGTTTCCACTGAGGGAAATGGTTTCAGCTTACAAAAAGTGGCCAAGACGCGTAGTTACATTTCTGGGGAGGTGCACATCAGGCTACGGACTTTGACGCAGAAGTATAAATCCCACATAAGTCAGCCACTCAGCAGCCATAAGTCTCTAGTGAGCCTGCTCTATGCCAATCATCAGTGCTGATCATCTGGGTAATTTCATACCATGGATATAGAGCTATTTTGGCTTCATGTGCCAAGGAATGAACAGGGCCCTGCCACCAATGCTGTATCCAGGTCTGTCAATACATCCATAATATGGTCCCTTTAAGCAGGATTGCCTGTCATAATCAATAATCAGCCATCATCTCTTATTACCACTGCCTATGTCCCAGCCCCTGCTTATAATGGACATATTCCAAGTGTGACAATATGACTGAAGGACTAAGGTGTCATTGTTTAACTGTAGTGTGAATTTAAATCGAAATAATGCCTTTGGACGGATCAGAAACGCTGCTGAGTTTCTGCTTCTGTCATAAAAACACGTTTGCTTTCAATTTTTATAACCTGACTATTGTGAAGTGTTTTTTTATTTTTAGCCATGGAAGCAGCATCAGCCCTTTGCTTGTCATGAACATGTTTTTTTCTGATGATTTTCAGCTTCCACCATCGCAACAGCAAAACGTTTTTTGGTCATCCATCCATCAAACCTGTGCAGATCACTTTTCAGAGCAGTAATAGCAGTGTCAAAAGTGCACTGGTGCTTGTGACAGAGGCGGAGGGAGGGTCCTTGCTACTCCCTCACTGCACATTTAAGACCAGCCACACACTGTCATGCTGTTTTTCTCTTACTCTGTTCTTGCTGTTGCATTATATCGCACGAGCTATGGGTTTTTGTCTGAGACTGATTATTACAAATGACCATGTTAAGACTAATCATGGGCAGATATCATTCATAAGCACAGTTCAGAAAATAACAAATACTACATTAATATTCAAACTGAATGTTCTCGTCTGTAATCTGTATCGCTGAAATATGATTTGCTTGCAGTTTATTTAATAAGGTAGGGCCTAAATCAATTCATATACTGAAGCTGTTACATATTCATGTTGGCACTTCAATATTTAAAAAGCTTAAGCATATTCAGTGTATTTAATCACAGAATAGAGAATATTATTAACTTTGTGTGTGTGTGCATGTGCTTCACAGACAAACAGCTACAGCAGCCTCAGCATCCTAAACTCTTATTTTTCTTCTTCCCTTGTATGATTAATAGAAAATAAAGCCATATCTTCATCTCATCTATCTTCAAATGATACAGCCCTCCTCTTACTCCTTTACACTTTACATTAAGTGTAACAGCGATAATGGGTTGGGAATTAAAAGAGTGAATGACCTCTCAGGTGCATTTAAGTTGAATTGAGACATGGCGGAGTTACTGCTTATTCAGATAATTGCTTGATTGTAATTTTAATCTTTTGTGTTTCCAGTGTGACGCTGAGCAAAGGAATTAAGAATTAATTTTAATCTTTTAGAGGCTAAATAGGACTGAAAATACAACAAAAACACAAATAGCTGGTCACATATGCACCCAGACAAACATTATACTGATGGTAATACATGCCACTTCATACAACCAAGGATCATTAATCATCTCATGAGTCAAACACAATCCATTTTTATTATCATTGCCAGAATTTATCATCCCGTAGGAAAACAATTCTCCATACTTTGAACATTTGTCACACTATCCAGTCAGTCTTGGTCTGTAACCATTTTCGTGTTACAGCTTTCTTACTTGCTTCTAATAATATCTTTAATAGATATTTGTCTTGTGTCAATAAATTGCTGTTATATTTCTGAAATAGTATGACGGAGTAGCTGGGCAGCTCCAAAAGCTATGAATTTACTACTACAGACCATGAGACCATTTTCCACAGCAGAATATGCCTGCTCAAGATGGAGTCGATCCCACCACACCAGACTGGTCGACACAGCCCTTAATGACACTTACCGGATCATCACAGGATGCATAAAGTCAACCCCTGTCCCATGCCTCTATGCCCTAGCTGGCATTGCACCCCCTCACATCAGGCGATCCATCATTGCTCAAGATGAGCGGAGAGCACAGCAGCCACCCCCTGCACGGACACACAGCACCCCCACCCAGACTGAAATCCAGATCCAGCTTCCTGCAAACAGTCACACCTCTCCAGACATCCAAGGAATCCGCAAGGACCAACATCTGGGAAGATGAATGGTTCAGACTCAACACCTGGACCTAAGAATGGACAGAGAGAGGAATCACACCAATTGAATGCATCGCCAGCGGGCATGACCTCCCATGGCCAACCTGGAAGACCCTCAAAAGACTACATGTGGAGCAGGGGTGGTGCAAAGCACTGATGAAAGAATGGAAATATCACACAGAAGACAAATGCAGCTGTGGAGCAGTACAGACCATGTCCCACCTACTGGAATGTGACGATGCCCCCCAGTGCAGCCCATAAGACCTGGCTGAACTGACCCCAGTAGCTGTGAGCTGCGCTAGATACTGGTGAAATGACATTTGAGATTGCAAAGGACTCGAAGAAGAAGAAGACCATGGGCATACTCTTTCATATTTTAATTTCTTGGTGTGATAATAACTTCTTGGACTTAGGCCTTGTTTACACGGATACTGATACACCTAAAAACGGATTTTTATTTATTCCGTAAAAAAAGAATTCCCGGTTTACACGATCAATTGTGAAAACAATATCCTTGTTTATACAAAAAACGCAAAAACGGCAGCTTTTTGCTGCAGTTAGCATGCCAGGCCAGTAGGTGGCGATACGCCATATGTCAAACACCATAGAAAAATGTTCTGCGCATGCGCAGTGTTTTCCTCTTGGCGCTAGTGATAAAAACAATGATAAACTACATTTTAACCTTATGTAGCATAGTTAGCTGTTATGAACGTACTAATATTAGGCACAGCAGACGTCTTTGTGCGCCGATGTAGCGGTGATCTTGATGCAGCAGTGATAAGTTCATTTGTAAGCTCCCAAAAGTGCTAACAAAACATAAACAACCCAGCATATATCCGCCATTGTTGTTGTGGTTCCCGGGTGCCTAATGGGCATGCGCGAACTGGGTTGCAACGTGATTGTTTTCCAAAATCTCCGTCTATCCTGTTACGTCTCCATAGAAATGGATACCCTTTTTCCACGCTACCTGCCAGCCACTCCCACCTGATCACCTGCCTCCACAGCTGCAGCTCATCAGCCAATCAGCCCGGTATTTAAGCCTCTCCAGCATGTGCGCTCTTTGCCAGATTGTTCTTTGCGCACATGCAAGACTTTCCAGCACTCCTTACCTGCCTGATCTCCTGTTACCAACCCTGCCTGCCTCTGACTACATCGTCTGTTTCCCAGTAAACTCACCAGCCTGCTCGCCTGTTGCCTGCTGCAGCTCAGAAACTGTCTGCGAGACGCCACAGACTGCCTTTTATGTGTGTTCTCCTTCCACTTACCTGTCGGCCCCTCGATCCACCACCTGGCTTCTACCTACCTCCTGCTCGTCCCTCGTCGGCTCTGCTGCTTTGCTGGACTGTTCTCCTGGTTCCAGACCCCTTGCCTTCTTATCCATGCCATCAGTAAGCCCCTCTCTGTCACCTCTGTCTGTCAGCAGAGTGAACTGTTCAGCTCCGAGAACTCACATTCTCTGTCCCGCTTCTGGGTTTGGCCTGGCCCCTGAACCCAGAGACTGTGTGTGGGCCCTGAGCCTGAAAACAAACCGACACCTGAATATCTTCATCAGCTCAAATTCCTGTTTACTCTGTGTATAAATAAAGGTCATTATTAAATGTCGCTCTGTGCCTGTGTGCTGCGTCTGGGTTTGTAAATGCCCAAAGAAATCCAATGTTTTTCTAAACTATATATGTCTGAGATTTTCTGAAAACTATCCAGTTTTCTCTTTGATGAAATTGAACAGTAAGAAGCAATGCCAAAGCCATACCAATGCCTAAGCCTCTTGTCAGTCCTTGCTGGCTTGCACACTTCAGGTTTCTTTGTTTTTCCTGTGATAGGCGTCTGGAATTTGATTTGCTGGCCTGTAGATCAATAGCACTCTATAGCAGGGTGCTGCTACTGAGTTGCAAAGTGGAGGGAGGTATTTTGGGTAGAGTTCTGAAAGAAAAAGTCCCTTCTGCTTAGAAAACAGTACTTGGAGCACTTCCAAGGCTTGAATGTAAATGTCTTTAATAATAAGTCAAAGGTTTGAGCTTGTGGAGGAGTGATGTCAACTATGCTGCCTGTTACATCCTGTTTTATTTGTGTGCAGTGTGCTGTCCATAGCTTCAGATTGGCAGGTACCTGTGCCGGCAATCAAGAAGGCTAAAAATAGAAGTTAGTTCGTCATTGTGTCATATCACTGGGGTATAAGGCATGGACAGTAGACTCAAGTCTGCACTTGCAGAAAGGCTCAACAGCTGACACACGATCATCTAGCATGGCAAATATTGATTTTCACTGAGAATGGGATATTTTTTAGAAGAAAAATAAAGATATGAGGAACCTGCAAGTTGTTGGTAGACCTACTTGCTGTGAAGGAGGAAACTTGGAGACTTGCTTTACATAGGCTTGCTAAAATTAAATGTTAATGTACAATAAAGTCCAGTCTTGTTGTCCTCATAGGCACAATAACCTCCTTGTAATGGGTACAGTTCTGTTATTATTCACAAGATCTTTAATAAAAGAGCATAAACAAACGCTTTTTGTTTGCAAACATTTGATTATTAATCAGTCACCAGGCTTTTGAGCTTACCCAAAAAGTGATGCCAGGCAGAGTGCACCAAAAGCACCTGAGCGCACACCATCCCATTACTTCTAGTGCCATCTGTTGGAACTCTTCATCACAGTTCCAGTTACATTGTGCATGTGTCATACCCCATAGCTCCCACGGGGTCAGAGACTGTCTCCCAGCCCTAATTTAATAGCCTTAGGAAACTGGCTATGTTCTGGAATAGGTGTCACAGCCCTCTCTGAGCAGGCTTCTCCACCCAGGAGCCCAGTGGACAGAGTCAAGTTGTCAGGGAGAGTTAAACTCTATTTGGACAGGATTAGTTTAAGGTGGAGACGTGGGGTAAAGTAATTATTACCAGGGATTTTAGTTTCGATTCGAATGCGCCATGTCTGTAATCATTACGGATAATATCAGTTAAAATTACGGGGCCTTTTATCTTTTGTAAAACAGTCCGGAGAAAAAAACTTGGGAAATATTAATCCCATGTGAACGCGATCCTCTGTAAAAATGTATGTAAATATGTGTTGCTCGCTTAAGCTAGCGTTAGGGTTAGTTGCGCTAATAACCTAAGAAAAAAATCTTGATATCAGCAGCTGTGGTCTAACTGACCTGTAAGAGGACATGGATAAGTTGACTTCTCAGAAAGGGTCACTGGAAGCTTTTCCATGCCAAACTTTTTTGCAAGTGAGGTCCAACCACTGCAACATATAACCCCTCTAATAAATAGGGAGCTGTCTGTTCTCCAGGCCCTGAGCTCTGTTACATACTGCAATGACAGTCAATTAGCCTGCTTCTCTCTGCCAGTGCTCCCACCCACAGACATGTCCGTGGGTGGCCTCCAAAATGCACACACCTCCAGGAATGTTGACATGGTATAATCAGAGGGTTTTCCATGATATAAATACAGTTCAGCGTGCTTCACCTGATGGCTCGATAAGGTAAAAAAACAATCAAATAATCCCCTGCCAGTGAAGGGGGGAGGGGGCTGCATTTGTAATTGACGCGTGTGATGAGACTAATAAGCTCCCCTGTGAACGCATCAAAGAACAAGGGAGAGATAATGAGACTGTTTCTCTTTTTATATAACTCATAATCAGTTCGCCTTTTTTGGTTTTTACTTTTGTGCCATAACCTTCAGCCTCTCCTCCTGCTTGACTGTACACCGTGTAACAAGATGCTTCATACATATGTTAATTGACATGTTTAGGAATGAGCCTTACCTTCATTATCAGTTCTATACATGCCTGTGATCTGACTTCACGTCAGCTGGTGTAAGCGGTAATAGATACATAAATTACCTCCACACTGCCAGTTAAACGTCCTGTTTTTATTAATACATGTCTTTCAGGTGACACATTGAACACTTCATGTTCATACAGTGAGCAGCTTGGTCTTTGGCAGTTGGCAGTGTGAGAGGACAGGCATATAAAACTGGCTCATCATTTTCTTTTAGTGGCTGGGCCTTTGTGCTTTGCCTGCTGCAAAGGGTAATTAGTACACCTACAAGCCATCCCAAAAGTGTCTTTGCCCCCATGATTAAGCGTGTCTTCAAATGAACCAGCATGGATCCTGTCAGGCCATTATACCACGGAGCAAAGGAGGACTGCTTTGAGTTAGCTGAAACAGACTCAACTTGTTATTCTACAGTTAAAGCATGAAAAGGAAACTCCACACTGGATTTTAGAAGAAATCCAAACACAGCTGGATCGGCTGCTGCAGGTTGGAAGTTCTATCTTGCACAGGCTCTGCCCTCTACTGGACTCTATGGGTAAAGCTCTCCTCTAATCATGAGCACGAATCCGCCATTGAAATTTGCATGAATGCAGCTTACCAATCAGGACGTGCCCCTCTGAATAAATGCGGACTCTGATCAGCTTTCTCCAAGGATGCAGCCTCTGCTTAAGGAACCTCATCAGTGCCTCAGTGAAGACCATACAGAGAGCAGCTACCAGCCTGCGACGCCTGCCGGGCGTAGCCCAAGTCAAGACGCCGGCAGCAGTGGGATAACTTCAGACACTTTTTACGTGATGCTTCACTGCCATGACAGTGGGCCAGAAGCTCAAGATCAGTGATGTCGAGATCCCTGCTGCAACTGTCAACACTTCCCATCACTCCCCACTGAGACAACAGCTTCGTTTGTAGATGATGACAACGTCTCATCAGTGTCTGCTACTTTAGTTTCCCACAGGAGTCCACCACCGACATCTCACCACTGGGACTTCCCACCATAGACTGTAAAAATAATGGACGTACCTACCAAGACGTCACCCACACTACAGTTTTGAAGCCTTGAGTTAAGCACTTTGGCTTTTGCCATCTTGGAATTTGAAGCCAGATGTAACCATATTTGGACAAGAGGCTGGCGCTGTGTAGGGTGAGGGGTGGACCTGACTGAGAAGCCCAGGACACTATCGGAAAACAGCTTGCCACTCAAAGTATTCTCCCATAATTGACCCTTCGCTAAGCCTCTCCCTTAAACAGTCACTGTCCGATCCTACGTTAGCAACCGTGTGTAGCAACCGAGAGGTCTGTCAAGCTTTCAGCAGAAGCTAATATGCCGAAGCGGTGTGCATACAGTACCTGCAAGTCCGACACCCGATACCCAAAAAGTGTCCAAGGTGGTGTTGAATTTTTCCCCTTCCCCAAGCCCAAGACCCAAGGAGAGCAGATATGGCTAAAACTGTGTGGAAGACCACACAAACAGCTGAATCCAGCAAAGATCAATAAAAACACCTACGTTTGTTCCAATTTAAGATGCTAACTAATGTTAGCTAACACTAGCTTTGTGTGCTAGCTACTCTCCCTTCGTCTGACTTACCCTGCTGTACAAGAACATTCTTTGTTCCTGTACATATTTGTCCATCACGTGAAGTGTCAAGACGTGGGGTGCCTGACGCTTGCATTGCGACCGGTGAGCTTTTCCCTCTATTTTAATGTTCTTGTGATTTACACTCCGCCAGCAAATGACATTGTGAATGTAGCTCTCAGATGCATATTGAAGACCTTTCTGTCGGCTTCTCTCTGATATCTCCGAGCAGTTTTTCCAGAAATTTGATGTTATTTCCTTTGGAACATCTCTCACTGATATCGCCGAAAACTCCGTATTTCTTATGCTAGGAGCGAAAGATTGACGGACGTAGCAACAGTAACTAAGCGGTCAATTAAGCATAACTTTAAGCCCTAATAAAGTGTAAACAGGTGAGTTATATAAAAATTCAGTTGTCGTGAATGTTAAAATTAGCAATAGAGACCAAAACCTTTTTAACCAGGCTGTAAACATGTTTATTTCTGCTGTAAAGTTTGGCATTTTAACATGGAGGTCTAAAGGCCTCTGGAGCCAGCCTCAAGTGACCGTTCAAAGAACTGCAGTTTTTGGCACCCCCACAGTCATCTGGCAGTCCGTTGAGGCATCTGTGCAGTGTTGCCAGGTGTACGATAATTATCGTATTTGTACGATAATTTGGCCCTCTGTACGATGTACGATCAATGATCCCAAAATAGCCCAAATGTACGATAATTTGACCATTTCATGAATGTGTGGTTCTAATCAGTATGCTGGAGTTTTCTTGTGAGCCCTGAAGGCATCTGTTCCCATGTGACATGTTTCCAGCCAATCGCACTTTGCTTAGTGTGAGATACGGGTGACGCTTGTCTCTGAACAATGAGCACGATTGGCTGAATGGTCAGCTGTACCCGCCCCACGAGGTGCTAGGACCCGTCAGGAAGTCGAGCGAGAATGAGATTCAAAACAGAAGAAGAATAAGACTAGTGACTATATTTGCCTATAACGCATCAGTAGGATTGTTATTTTGGTTATGACGGATGTACGATAATTTCCCTCAAAATACGATCATTTTGAGTTTCCAGTAAGATAATCCTACATTTCCCACCTGGCAATGCTTCATCTGTGTGGCAGCAGCTAACACAGAGAGCTCATATGGATATGATGGATTTTCTCAGGGTGCAAAGATCACAAGAAGTTTATCTCGTCATTGCCGTTGAGTTGCTATGGAGAACAAGCCAGTCGTAGTTGCAAATCAGACGACATGATTCTTTTTACAAGTCACAGGATATTACTCTTTTTATTAACCATACCCTAACCTTAACCCCCTCTCTTTTATTCTTCAAAGCTAGCAAATGGCTAACTAATTTTCATGTGGGGCTTTTGCTTCTGGGCCAAGAGACCCATTGTGGATTGATGTGTGGGTCAAGGTGGGCAAGTCATGTGGCTACTAGGTTGCCCCAGCTGCAGTTAAACCTACTCGGCCACTTTTGGCTCCATAAATCCAACATGGTGACAACATAACGCCAAGGTTGATGCTGCAAATGGGAACCTACAAACCAATGGGTGACGTCACTGTAGCTATGTCCATTATTTTTATACATACTGCTCATGAGAGCCACACTTGTGTCAGTGTGATACCTCTGTACCTGATGAATGAAACCACAACTGCTGCACCAAAATGTAGTCTGCCATTTCAATAGCAAATGCAGTACCTAGCATGTTTGATGCTCTTAATGTGATTTAATGGCTCCCTCTCTTCTAATAAGTGGGTCAGGGCACACAGAGCGGCTGGGTCGGCCTGTGAGATCATCAAGTTGCTTTGATCTTAAACAACCCTTTCATGCACATACTGTATATTACTGTCTCAGATGAACCCTGGGACCCCAGTGGAACAGACACTAGTCTGCTCTGACAGGCAGCTTGAAAAGGTTACCAGGGTTCTTACCTTAAGGAGGAACAAGAGAAGTAAAGCACATAGCAGCGGTTTTATTATTTCAGTTATTGATTACAGATTCAGCAGTGTGCTCATGAAGCTGCACACAGTTTGACAGTAGCTATTCAAGAGCAGTTTATTTGCAAAAATACACTCCCTCAGCCTGATTCTTAAAATGTATAATGCTTCCAAGTTCAGAGATGAGATCTGATATTTAATACTGGAGTTTGCTTTTACTTTATTTATTTGTGCTCTCCATCAGACTCACTCTTTCTGCTCTCTCTGTGTCTTAATCTCTCCCTCGCTCTCTCTCCGGGGTTGGTCTGTTGGGTTTAGGCCTTTCCAGCCTGTTAAAAATTGAATCGTTTCCAAGGAGGCACTTGGCTCTCTGCTGAACCGCAAGTTTGCAATGGAAGAAAAATTAGGACTTCAAAATGCGTGTTGCGTGCCACCAAAGACACATCTATAAACATGATGCAGTGCGATGTTGCTCAAATGTTCTCGCTTCAGTGTTTTCAAGAGTGATGCACAAAAAAAACCATAAGTGCTGCTTATAAAGAATCAAATTGAGTTTTTGTCCCATAATACAAGGCCACAGTCTGTCTGCCACAGTTTTCAGACAGTGATGAATATGCAGCAGAGGAGTTTACATTCACTCAAACTGTCTGGTGGAAAAATGACAAATCCATGCCATTTGGAATGCGTCCTGATAAAGTATTATCTTGGCCAATTATTAGAATTGAGCAAATTACTTTTTCTCCAACTTCATTTGAAAGAATGACAAAAAAAATGATCATGTTCAAGAAGTACTTTAGAAACTTTCTGTACAAAATCAGGTCTTCAATCTGCTGGAGGATCTCCATGTTCCAGTGCTTCCTCCACATCAAGTGATGCCAGAATATCCAAGGTCTCTGTGAGTGAGCATCTTCATTTATTCATTATCTGTTTTTCAGTAACTTCAGTTCACAATTTCAACACAAAATATAAGATGCAATCTGTAACAACATCATGCAGAAGTGAAAAACCTTACATTACCCTTCCATCTGTCCATCCATTATCTGTAACCACTGATCCTCTTCAGGGTTGTGGGGGGTCGGAGCCTCAAACAGATCAATAAAAACATATTGAGTGTTAATATGCCGATACAAAACAAAAGTCAAAAGACACAAGATCCAAAACCTGAACACATGTTATGGTTGAAACTTGTTTATCTTACTATATAATGATGAAAACTCTGTGTGTGTGTTCCACGTTTTTCTCCTCACTGACTTGGTCAATCCATGTGAAATTTGGCACAGTGGTAGAGGGTCATGGGAGGATGCCAGTGAAGCAATATTACATCAATTGGCCAAAGGGGGGCGCTATAGCAACTGACTGAAATGTCAAACTTTGAATGGGCATATCTCATGCCCCGTATGTCGTAGAGACATGAAACTTTGCACAGAGATGCCTCTCCTCATGAGGAACACATTTTTTAAAGATATTTTTTGGGGCTTTTTAGCCTTTAATGGATAGGACAGACCAGTGTGATAGGGGGAGAGCGAGAGGGAGTAACATGCAGCAAAGGGCCACAGGCTGGAGCCGACCAAGCCACCGACGCCCCATGAGGAACACATTTGCCTCAAGAACCCATAACTTCCGCTTATATAGATTTTCCGCCATTTTGAATTTTTTGAAAAACACTTCAAATGGATCTCTTCCTAGGAAGTTTGAGCGATCTGCATGAAACTGGGTGAACATAATCTAGGGAGCAATATCTAAAGTTCCCTCTTGGCAAAAGTTGGAAAACTTCCTAAAACTGAGCTTCT
This sequence comes from Epinephelus fuscoguttatus, assembly GCF_011397635.1. Classification (NCBI taxonomy): domain Eukaryota; kingdom Metazoa; phylum Chordata; class Actinopteri; order Perciformes; family Serranidae; genus Epinephelus; species Epinephelus fuscoguttatus. The sequence goes on along the minus strand of NC_064772.1, from coordinate 34,743,895 downwards.
ATAAGGCAATGAATATTGCGGAGGGCGTGGCTCATCACATAAAGGTGTAGAACATCTCAAGGGTTTCACCCATCACCACGCAACTTTGTAGGCATATGACCACACATAATCTGAGGGGACCCCTCCATTATTGAGCCCATCAAACAAAATGGGGGCGCTAGAGAGCTCATTTCTTATCTAGGCCTAACCGCCATATGGATTTTTATTAAACTTGGTAGATATGTAGAACAGGATGCCTCAAGGTGACTGGAGAAATTTAACTCTAATTGGCAACTGGGTGGCGCTATAACAACAGAAAAATGCTTCAAAATGGCTAAAATGCGACCGATCGCTGTGGCTCCCCCTGTGGACCAATGTTGGTGTTGTTTCTAATGTTTGGTATGACTAAGTCATGGTATGGTATGCTGTACATAATCACAGAAACTGTCAGTGTGTCATTCTGTCAGTCAGTCATTCTGTCTGTCCCACGTTTTTCTACTCACTGACGTGGTCAATCTATGTGAAACTGCACATAGGCATTGAGGATTGGCATAGGTAGAAGATGACAAAGCTACCAATGGCTATGGACTAGTTTGTGATTAATAATGGGACAGAGTGTCAAGTTCTGGGTTCAATTTCTCCTCTTTCAAGATACACTTGGAAATTTAATGTTTACATACAGTCTCTTTCACAATGAACGCGCTATGTTGATACAACACCACAGATTGACGTTTTTTCCCTTCAACAACAAAAGCACAGGGTTTGGCTTTCGAATCTTACGGGATGCGAACACCACTCTCTTGGGTAAAAGTCAGTGTTTGTTGGACCCATTCACCACCTCTCCCGCCCACACCACTCTGACTTTCATCACCTTTACTTTCACTCTTGTCCCATGGCGTTTCTCCCTGACGCCGCCGGGTGCCATTAAACTATTTGGGCAACCGGCCACATATCACGCTAGTGTTAAAGGAAGCCTTTTTTTATATGGTTCCTGACACTGCAAGTCACTGCTCAAGCACTGGACTTCAATGCTTTCGGAGTGAGACCGGGCTCGAAGCAGGGCAAGATATCCAACAGCTGTGATTGGTTGTACCTTGTCACATGACGGCGTCGCTGTGGCGTTTGACCTTATCAGCCACACGTCTACATTGAAAACAAGGTATTTGAAGGCACAAAAATCGCGGCATGTCTACGGCCCCTTAGTTACCAACTTCCTGCTAGAAGTTTTTTTCAGCTTTTTGTTTGATAGTTTTATTTTTGATTTCCTTTTCTATCACAATGTTCAATTTTTTTACGTTTCTTTAATGTATCTGACAGAACAACAGATTGTTTGTTCTGTGATTATGTGCACATTCAATATTACTTTAGGAAACATTAAGTCATTTGAGGGTAAGAATAATTTGTTTATGGAAAGTTAATTATTAATCAGTGAACACAACTTATAAAAACCTTTACCACTGACACCTGCCAGGCTCTGTAAGAGCTCTGGCAAGTTTATATTACTTTACCTAATTAAGTTCTGACTTTAGAGACCTTAGAAACAAGAAGCAACATTCAAAGTTTAGACAGACTACCGCAACTCCTACCTCCTGCTCTTCCCTCTCCTCCATCCTCACTGCTATTCTTAGCTACTCTCAGCTGCTGTGGGCTGCGTGGAGCTGCTGCGCTGTGTCCAGTGGAACAAACTCTGCATCATCACGCTGTATCTCCACACACAGTCCTCTTCCTCCTTTCACTGCTGTCAACAACACAAATTATTATAGTTTTTTCTTCTTTAGCTGAAGGTTTTTGGTGCACATTGAACCAAAACTGATATATTTTACAATTCTTTTTCTCACCTTCAAAATGTTTCATGTCAGCATCCCAGCCGACCTTCAGCACAGCATGCTCACTGTTCTGTAGGTGGTCCGGACATGTCTTGGTGGTGATTTATTGAGCGATCACTCACTGGTTTACAGATGTCATTGTTTTAGGATGTGCTTTATCAGCGCAAAGACATAAAAAAAAGTCAGTATGCATGTGATGGTTGGCTGAAAGGCTGAAAGTTATTTTAATTTGATTTAAATGAAAGTACTCGCCGGCTCTTAAAATAATTTCTCTTATTTTAGTCGACAAGTTTAAACAGACTTCTTTTGCACTGGACATTTAAACTTACTAGAGCAAGTGTAACTAATGACATCAGCAATGTCTCTGTTCATTTACATGTCCCGGTAAGTCGTTCCAGTGAGTCAGCACACAGAGAACCAGGACCCTGAACCTAGAGGACAAAAATTGGAATGCCATTAGTTCATATCTCATATCATGCTGTCAGAGGTTGTAAGATCTGATTATGTTTGTATAATGGATACATCTTCATCAAATGTTGACCAAGTATCTGATCAATTAGATATGAGGAGCAGTGTATTTTATTAGAGTCCTTAAATTAAGTGTTGATTTTACATGGCTATATGTATGTTTTTTGGAGAAGAGGAAAAACAAGATGGAGGAAGAAGAAGAAGAAGAAGAGGGAAGGTGCTTTCCAATCACCTAAGACAGCACCTCACTTCCAGTGTCACAGCTCTTCTCAGAGGAGGAATTGTATCCAGCAAACAGCACATCCTCACTTCCTCCTGTGTTATTTTGACGAGACGGCAACTCCTTGTGACTCACGGCATCCCAGCTGTCAAATGTGAGAAAAACAAGTTACAGTTAACAAGATGAACACTTGATATCTGGTGACTGTTGCTCCAGTCCCATGGACCGTGGACGCAAATTAGCTCTATAGGTAACTCTGGCTCAACAGCTGTGTTGTGTGTTGCCCCTCAAAAGAAAAAAAAAACAAACAAAAAAACTAAAAAGTATTTGAAAAGGGTGCAGTCACATGCATGATGCACTGACGGGAAAAAACAAGGAAGCAGTCCACAGCGGTTTTTGTAAGGAGGCAGGTCTGGGTGGCGGGTGGGTCACAAAAACGTGGACTTTCCCTAGAAGATGCGTGTTTGGAACCATGTGAACTTTGAGGTAAGTTTTGCATTTTTTAAGGTATGCCATCACCATGTTTATTTATCTAAAGCCAGTATGTTAGCTACTGTACTACCTTTAGTACATTAAGGATGTAACATCATTTAAGGGGCAAATACTCTTAAGGCCCTGACACACCAAGCCGACGGTCGGCCGTCGACCAAAGTTGGACGGTCAGTGAGCGTCTGTCACCCTAGTTTTTGCGGTGTGTCCCGCACCGTCGGCACTTTGGCATTGGCAGCTTTTCAGCCGATTGAGCATGTTGAATCAGCTGTAGTGCTTGTCGGTGAGAGAGATCACTCTGATTGTCTGTTCAGGTTTTATTTCCTCGCCCCTTTAGTGAGTGAATCTGCCTGTCGTGAAACCGGGGCTAACCGGTGCTTCCTCCTCAGGCTCTACTTCACTCAGCTGCCCCACAGACCCGCTGCTTCTTCACACTTTAACCTGAATAGCCGCAGGATGACCGGAGGGAAGCACAGCCAGTTAGCCTCCGCTAGTCTCTGAGCTAGCCCCGGCTCTCCGTTTGGATCCAACCAGAGCACCGAGCCCTGGTTTGTTATTCAGGTTAAAGTGGGAAGAAGCAGCGGGTTTATCGGGCAGCTGAGTGAAGTGGAGCCTGCGGAGGAAACACCGGGACCGTCTGGATGTAATAGTCCGTGGAGGTGCTGCGGTGCTCGGCTGCACAGATAGGAAACCCCTCGGCTGACAGGATGTACCACTCTCTCACTCCGCTTTCTCTCACGCAGGCACAGAACGTACGTGCTACTTGGCCGTCGGATGTAGTCCGTGTAGTGTGTTCAAATGCAACTGACACAGGGCGACGTGAGGCGACGTAGACGACGCAACAGTTGGCTTTCGTCGCCGCTAGTTCTTTGATGTCGGTTTGGTGTCGGTTTTATAGGACACTCATACGATCCTTTCTATGAAGATATGCTGAATGATTAAACACATACAGAGCAGCCCTGTCTCATAGAAATTAAGTTTATATACAACTGATTTCAGGGTGTTGTGTGAGGATGTTGAAAGTGACACCTGGCAAGTCACAAAACATGTTGACAGTGAATGTATCAACACGTTCTCACTCCAACCTCGTCACAAATTGAAGTTTGGCGTTCAGATATGACGTCCAAGGTACCCTGGGTGTGTCAGTTATTGACGTCCTGGGACGCCGTGTCAACTTCAACCTGTTACATGGATTGTTTGTTTTCAAAATACACTTCTGTTTTCATAGGAAATGTACCACAAATGTACATTGGCACAATGTGTTTGCTGTAATCAACAACAAACGCACATGGTCCGTCACCATAACTTTTGTTGTTGTCCTATGCCGACATGAAAGTATAGCTTTTTTTCATCAGTGTCTGATGCTGGAAGCAACGGAGTTAGACAATTTTTGGAGTGAGACAGGATTGTTAGAGCAGGGCAATGATACTGCAAAGGAGACTGTCTGTTGGTTCCAGAAGTAGAAAATGGAGGTGTTTCAATGGCCCAGTTAATCAACAGACCCAAACCTGATAGAACATTTGTGGGAGGCACAAGAGATCAAGATTCACCAGCAACCCCCCGCAATTTTCAAGATTTAAAGACTGTCTGTGTGGAAGAATGGACAGATACCCATCTGAACACTGTGGTGTCTTCATGGCATTGCAAACAAAGGCTTCCCCACCATGTATTAAAAACATTTTAGTTTGCGAGTTCAGTACTTTTTTCCTATCATTCCAGTCCATCCCTGCTGCACATAACTTTTTTATTGATTTGAATGCTGAAGTTTTTTACCTGTGTAGATTTAATGAGTTAACACCAATGTACAGTCTAAATTTCATGAGACTAGCTGCATTAGAAATATGTTAAATGAAAAATGTTCTCATGGAACAGTTATTTCCCCTGCGGTATCAGATGGAATATGTACACATTATGGTAGCATTTATGCAAGGACTCCACATTTTAGGGAACTATAAAATGTGGAAATGGAAATAAATGGTTTAGAGATTCTCTCGAGTGTTCATTTGCATTTCGAGTCTTGTATTGGCATCTCTCATTATGAATGTAAAGGGAATGTCAATGAAAGTAAAGCAGGCAGTCAATTATATAAAAGATTAAAACAGCAGACATTGTGAAACACTATTTGGTATATTGGGAAGCAGCCAATCAGAGACAGAGCAGGGGAGGTCATGCCTTTGCTATAGTAGGAAAAGAAATTGCGTCCCGCACCAGAGAACCGAATAGTGAGGTCATGGAGGAAGGAAGTCTCGACAGAATGGAAAGAAAAAGGAGGAAGGAGACGATGAAGAAAAAACAGAGTGCTGTAAAACCACTTTCTCCTCACGAGTCCTCACTAGACTTTACCTAAAGCACTGAGAGGATTTTTGTTCTTGAAGAGGAATGTTTTTACCTTAACTTATCTATGATAGTTTCACTGACAGCAAGGTGCTCTTCTAATGAGGAACAGCCCCATCACATTCACACCTGGAAGCTTCACAGTACAACCACCGTCTGATCTCTTGGCCACCGAGCAGCTCAGCTGAAGCAGTTTAGGAGTTTAGGACCTCCCTCAAAGGAACCTCATTGGTAGTAATAAGGGAAAAGCAAGAGCCACATGGTCACTTCCCCTGCCTAATTTTCTCTGCTGCTTCTGTAACAAACCAGCTTCTCAGACCTTTATACTACTACTGCCACACACTCAGATTTCACTGGTTATTTTTGGCAACCACAGGGGCTCCACTGAAATGACAAATCTCTGCTTGATGCAGCTGCATGGATTATGCATCTTGATTCAAACATAATGACACATAAATTACTTTTGCAACACTGTGTTGGCAGTTTGTAGCTGCTATTAGATTTGTTTTTTGCAACTTGGAGATAACAGAAAATGTTTATTGTCATGTCTGCCCTCACTGTTCAAACTCCAATCAACAGGTTAGTTCGTGTGCTCTCAGCATGCACTTCTAAAAGCATCACCTCCTGCCTTCATTACTTTAATGCCTTGTTGACCTGCCTCAGCAATCGAGCCAGTCTGAGTCCTCTAACTGTTCTAGAGTCCAGGTAAATGGATGGATGGTGATGGAGTCTTTTCAGATTTTGCTCCTTTTTCTCCAGTAGCCTACGTCATCGTTTATTCACTAAATCTGTTTCCATTGCCAAAAGTCGCATTTTCCTAATATCGATATGCTGACTTTTCCACCCCCTCCAAGCGTTTCCATTCAATTTTTTTTTTTTCCTACGGTTAACGTCTTTAAATCTCATCTGAAAACTTACTTTTACAGTTTGGCCTTTTGGAAAGTTGATAGACGTATTGTGTGTATGGGAGTGTTTATGTATGCATGCTTACAGATGTATATGTCTTTTAGTCTACATGTTGGTGTAGGCATATGTCTATGTTTATGTTGCATTAGTATCACTATTGTTTTGTATTTTCTGCACATTGGAAAGCACTTTGTGTTTTAAGCTCAAAAACTGCTCTGCAAATAAAGTTATGATAATTCTAACAGTCACCTGATGGCAACAAAATGGCTAAATCAACATAATGCAGTGGGACAACAACAAAAGTTACGATGGCAGAAGTCCAAGTTATTATTAGCTTCGCTTCCCATAAGATTTTAGAGCCAAACCCTGTTCTTTTTTCCTAGACCCAACCACCTGCATGTGTTGGCAAAACTTAACCATGTGTGTTTGTTGTTGAAGGGAAAAAAAACGTAAATTTGCGGTGTTGTACCGAGGTAGGCCTCATTTACACCGCAAGCAATGCGTTCGCGTAGCACTCACCAACGATTGCTGTTTACTGGCGTTTTCATTTCAGTGAGCATGTTAACAGCTCAGACCATTCACACCGCATCCATTTTACACGCTGCTTGAGTCGCGCCGCTTTCGCGAGCAGTCTCGAAAATAGAAGAGACGCCGATTTTTTGCATGAGTTGCAGTAATCAACCACAAACACGAGTTTGCGTGTGTCGTGACGTCACTCGGCCACCGTAGACATCTCCCCCTTGACCAAGCGAGACCTGACAGGCACATGTTTCATGTACTTACCCATTTGTAGTGCTAAATATTAATTTTGTGTTGGAATAATCACTGGTGCGTGAACCTGTCCACCCTGGGCTTTGGGTCCAAACGCATTTCTTCTTCTTTACTGGAGATTTGCATGGTGCACTACCGCCACCAACTGTTCGGGTGTGGTTTGTATTTTGACAGGACAGCAGCGGCCGCTGCGCGACGCGTCTGTTCGGTTGTGGTGTGAATACTAGTGATGGCCAGATGAAGCCTCATGAAGCATTTTCTTTATTTTCTGAGCCCACTAGATGGCGCTCATGGTTTAAAGAGAGGTTCAAAGAATGGCAATTCAATGTGCTTTCATCCTTTTGTTGAACAAAAAGCGCCATCTAGTGGGCTCAGAAAATAAAGAAAATGCTTCATGAGGCTTCATTTGGCCATCACTAGTAAATACATGTGTGCTGCCGCTAAGCTTGTGGACCGCTTCACGAGGACTATGCGAACACATCGCTTGCAATTGTTTATTTTGAAAGACACAGTACGCAAACGATACATTTCCTGTGAAAGCAAAGGTGTATTTTAATAACCGACAATGCATGTAACAGGCTGAAATTGACACGCCCTCCCAGACCGCCAAAAGCCAATACCCCCAGGGTACGTTGGACGTCATATCTCAGTGTAGAACGTCCATGACCAAATGTCGATATGTGACGAGGTTGATATGAGAATGTGTTGACATAATGTGCCACTGCCACAATGAAAGGTAAAAACACCCCAGATAAATTGGCTTACAAAGAAAGATGGGCACGACAAACGTGGGTCTAAATATGTGTTTTGTTGAGCTGTTAGATGTAAAGATCAATCTCAAGGGTGTGAATATAAAAAGTGCAAATGTAAAAAGTCTTTGACAACTAATGTGCAAACTCCAAAATATATACAACGCCAAAGTCAAGTTAACAGTATGGATCATAAAAATATTCACAGGTAAATGGTAGGGATCAGTCTAGGTGGGGCTGCATATAGATATGTATGTACAGTATCAAAGTGTGGAGAGACAGAGACTCTCTGTTTGCCCATTTTATAAAATGCCTCAGTGACACTCTCCATGCTTTTGAAATCCATTATTAAGAGATTTGCCTTCCTCAAATATTGGGCCCCTTCATCCTCAGTAATGTGTCAGTGTTAAATTGTGCCACAGGATACGTTTCCAAGCCCTCGCAGCTTGAGGTGGTTTGAGCATATTGGCCCAGAATCGATGCTTTTTCGTTGTCATTTATATTATAAAATAGTAACTGTTTACTGACAAAAGCCTGTGTGTGCTTTGGCATCAACGGATGAGCCTGAGAGCAGCGTTCGAGTGAACATGGTGTCAGTATCTGGGCTTTAAAGGTCATCCTGCAGAGATAGCATGCAGACAACAAGCGGAGAATAACTGTTTTATCTTCGACAGTGCACAGTGATGCTGTGGTGATTTATGGAGGCTCATCTTTTAATTTATTTTCTATTTCAGAAACAGCTTGCTCTTATAAACCATTGCTCATTAATGGCTGTTAAACATCCACAAATAATCAGTTTGTTGGTCGTTGGATCTTCTGTCTGGGGTAGCCTTTGGTTATCTTTCTGAGCACTTGTATGCATTCTTTTTTTTTTTTCGATGTCCATAGGCCCTACCCTATACTCTGACATCTTAGAAACTGAGTTTGAGATGTACGTTTAGGGCTGGACACCACAGCAATAATTTTGGTACCTAACAAAGTCTAAAGACATACAAACAATGTTTAAACTGAAAACATATTTTAACTAATCCAGGCTCACATGTTGTGGCCTATTAATCATCATCCAGCTACAGTAGCTTAGTTCTTTGATTGCAGTTACAGTTAACAGATTTGTATTTTAAATTAAGTTGCAATTAAAAAGTGTGTGCTACATTGCAATCAGCATGATGAGAAGAGAGATGAAATATGAGCAAATGTAACTTCAATACTTAATGTCCTCAAGCTCTGTTTTTGGCCTCCGCCAACTCCTGAAGAAAAAAAAATGACACGTAAAGATTTCACAGCAGTAAAATTCTTCAGTTTCCATGGGGACCATTTGTTTGCTTTTGAACGTGCTCTTGTGAAAGACTACCTGTTGTCACACCAAGTATCCTCTCACAAAGTTGGCCTGAAAATAAACACAAGATAAGAAGACACGAACACCAAATTGGTCAGCGGAAGAAAAAAATCATACTTCTACAGGAATTCAGTGAAAGAAAGAACAAACTAAAAAGTACATTTGATCTGAAAATAACAGCAAACATGAAGCAATGAACATGGGACGAAATTGCCATGTTTGGACGGCAACTTCATCACGGTGTTCAGCAGATGGATGAGGGCATTTAAAACCTGGTGGATGACGCAACACACCATTGACTTGTATACATGAAATACCTCGCCAATAAGTGATTGAAGAACTCCCGTTGCATAAAACCGCAGAGCAATCATTAATAGTAAAGGGTCTGGAAGAACGCAGAAATTTATAGTGTAAAATCAATTGCTCATCATTAAGGGTGTCCATCAAGTTTGCCTGGTTGCAGAACACTCTTCTCAGGATGCCTTCATTTTCCTCATTTATCGCCATCAACTCAGCCATGTTGCTGTTAAGATACAGTTAGATGTACCTTATGTTTTTTTTCCTTACTTAATTCCTTAAGTGTAAGACCAAGATAAGGAGAAAAACTTAGGGAAATCTTAAGGAGAGGACTTAAGGATGTTTTTGCAACCAGTTATATTTCAAGGAAACATTAACTTAGATTTAAAGGAAAATCTTCAAGGTGCTTTGGGTAGTGATGGCCAAATGAAGCCTCAGAAAAAGAAAATGCGTCATGAGGCTTCATTTGGCCATCACTAGCTTTGGGCAATCAGCGCCTCATTCTCCAGCTGCTAAATGCTCTGCTATGTTCACCAGCTAGCATGCTAACACGCTAGACTAAGAGGGTGATCATGGAAAACATTGTACCTGCTTAGCATCAGCATCTTAGTATAGTAGTTTTTAGCATGTTAGCATGCTGACGGCATTTAGTTTAGGTGCAGCCTCACACACCTTACGCACCTACATCTGCAATCTTACAATTGATCTTTATATGGCCATATAAGCTATTTAAGCAAATCATTTGGTAACCATGGTAACGTGTATGCATATCAGTGCGGGTGTATCTTCCTGATTAAAAAGCTGTTAAAAAACGTTGTGCTTTCATCTGGCTTGGTGTGCTTTGTTCATTAAGTCCATTAAAACTGTGTGAAGGGGATCCCACAGTAATAACCCTGAATCATGACTGTACACAATGCCTCCTTTTCATCTGGTCGATTTGCAGTCTAATAAAACTAATAATGCTTTTAATCAGTAATTTCTTTCTGAGCTCTTTGTGACACTAAAGGACAAAAACACATCAGAAGCATGAAATTGCTGCATAAACGTCTGCCAGTCACAGCACTTTGATTCCTCATGGTGGACCTGATGGTGCAGGATGACAGTCACCAAAACTTTCCAGTCACCTGTTTCCTGTCACTCTGTATAACTTTATGTTTACTGGTTTAAGAAGTCAGTGAGAACAGGAACTGGACCACAGCTAAATGTAAAAGAGTATTATTTTTGTCTGAACCAAACGAACCGAACTAGGTGTGAAAGCACCCTTAGTCTTGTTACTATCTAAATGCATATAATGGCAGCATGGCTGGATTACTGAATGGGCCTACTGGGCCCGAGTATCAAGGTGCCCCCTGGCCATCACATGCAAAATGTCAAATGTCAAAATAACACATACCGACTAGGAGGAGACTCAATATGACCACAAAAAGATGCAAAGGAACTACAAGCAGACACAAAATAATGACAAAAACAGGCTAAACAACCACAAGAGACACAAAACTACCACAAAGAGACTCAAAACTACCACAAGAGACACAAAATAACCACAAGAGACACAAAATAACCACAAGGAGACATAAAACTACCACAATGAGACTCAAAACAACCACAAGAGACACAACAAAACCACAAGAGACACAAAATAACCACAAGGAGACATAAAACTACCACAAAGAGACTCAAAACAACCACAAGAGGCACAAAACTACCGCAAAGAGACACAGAACAACTACAAAGAAACATTAAATAACCAAGATGAGACACAAAACAACCATAAAGAGACACAAAACATCTACAAAGAGACACAACTCAACCAAAAAGACACACAAAACAACCACAAGAGACACAAAACTACCACAAAGAGATACAAAATAACCACAAGGAGACATAAAACTACCACAAAGAGACTCAATACAACCACAAGAGACACAAAATAACCACAAGGAGACATAAAACTACCACAAAGAGACTCAAAACAACCACAAGGAGACATAAAACTACCACAAAGAGATACAAAATAACCACAAGAGACACAAAATAACCACAAGGAGACATAAAACTACCACAAAGAGACTCAATACAACCACAAGAGACACAAAATAACCACAAGGAGACATAAAACTACCACAAAGAGACACAAAATAACCACAAGAGACACAAAATAACCACAAGGAGACATAAAACTACCACAAAGAGACTCAAAACAACCACAAGAGACATAAAACAACCACAAGGAGACACAAAACTACCACAAAGAGACACAAAACTACCACAAGAGACACAAAACTACCACAATAACAATGAGACACAAAATTATCTCAAAGAATCGACATCTAACGACAAAAATCAACCACAAAGAGACACAAAACAACCACAAAGAGACTCAAAACAACCACAAGAGACACAAAATAACCACAAGGAGACATAAAACTACCACAAAGAGACTCAAAACAACCACAAGAAGCACAAAACTACCACAAAGAGACACAAAACAACCACAAAGAAACATTAAATAACCAAGATGAGACACAAAACAACTATAAAGAGACACAAAACATCTACAAAGAGACACAACTCAACCAAAAAGACACACAAAACAACCACAAGAGACACAAAACTACCACAAAGAGACACAAAATAACCACAAGGAGACATAAAACTACCACAAAGAGACTCAATACAACCACAAGAGACACAAAATAACCACAAGGAGACATAAAACTACCACAAAGAGACTCAAAACAACCACAAGAGACACAAAATAACCACAAGGAGACATAAAACTACCACAAAGAGACTCAAAACAACCACAAGGAGACATAAAACTACCACAAAGAGATACAAAATAACCACAAGAGACACAAAATAACCACAAGGAGACATAAAACTACCACAAAGAGACTCAAAACAACCACAAGGAGACATAAAACTACCACAAAGAGATACAAAATAACCACAAGAGACACAAAATAACCACAAGGAGACATAAAACTACCACAAAGAGACACAAAATAACCACAAGAGACACAAAATAACCACAAGGAGACATAAAACTACCACAAAGAGACTCAAAACAACCACAAGAGACATAAAACAACCACAAGGAGACACAAAACTACCACAAAGAGACACAAAACTACCACAAGAGACACAAAACTACCACAATAACAATGAGACACAAAATTATCTCAAAGAATCGACATCTAACGACACAAAACAACCACAAAGAGACACAAAACAACCACAAAGAGACTCAAAACAACCACAAGAGACACAAAATAACCACAAGGAGACATAAAACTACCACAAAGAGACTCAAAACAACCACAAGAAGCACAAAACTACCACAAAGAGACACAAAACAACTACAAAGAAACATTAAATAACCAAGATGAGACACAAAACAACCATAAAGAGACACAAAACATCTACAAAGAGACACAACTCAACCAAAAAGACACACAAAACAACCACAAGAGACACAAAACTACCACAAAGAGACACAAAATAACCACAAGGAGACATAAAACTACCACAAAGAGACTCAATACAACCACAAGAGACACAAAATAACCACAAGGAGACATAAAACTACCACAAAGAGACTCAAAACAACCACAAGGAGACATAAAACTACCACAAAGAGAAACAAAATAACCACAAGAGACACAAAATAACAACAAGGAGACATAAAACTACCACAAAGAGACACAAAACTACCACAATAACAATGAGACACAAAATTATCTCAAAGAATCGACATCTAACGACACAAAACAACCACAAAGAGACACAAAACAACCACAAAACAACCACAAATAGACACAAAACAACACACCCATGAATGGCTGATGCTGAACGTCTTCCACACAGGATGCGACCTTCACATACACTGACGTCACGTGTATTTCTGTGGCCTGCTAATAGATAACTATCAAAATCAAGCTACCAAACTGTTACAATTTAAAGAAGTAATTTATTATTTCTAATTCAGTGTTTGTCTGTGTATGGTGTCATACGGTGTCGTACGGTGTTGTATGGTGTCGTACGGTGTCGCAGACCTGTCACCGTCCTTGCTCCCTCTGGCTTGTCGTTTTAAAGTGTGTGTATGTATGTTGTGATTACACTGTAATCACGCTGGCAGGGAATTCATTACGGGCTCTTGAGTAAACAATGGTTACTTCAGAATCCAATTAACTAAAGCAAACACACTGCATCAGTTACCAAGACCACGCTGTCTGCGCTGGCGAGTCCACACTGTGAGAAATAATATCTGCTCCACACGGAGGATGCTAAAAAGAGCAATGTCTGACAAGCACTCCATGCCCCAGCACCAATCACATGGGCCGACTTTCCCTTTGATGTTCATGCTGCTCGCGTGCACAAGCCTCAATGCAGCGAGGGAGAGGAGGGAGGGAGGGAGTTAGGGATGAGTTTATTTGGCAATCATTCCGTTTAGGCTACTCATAAACAGAAACAGTTTTTGAGACTTTAGGACTTGTGATGCGATGCTCACGTGGCTTTCACAGAGTTCATTTTAGATTTGATTTTGGCTGTGCCGTTGGAGTAAACATTTACAAAGGTCATGCTACTGTACGGTTTCCTTTCATTCCTCTTGTGCTGACTGTACACAAGGTCGCTATTTGCTTCATCTACTACATCTGTAAAACAAAGTGTTTGCTTTTAAGGTTCACTTAAGTGGCAGCATTCAGGGGTCAGAGGTGATGTATTTCCAGGTCCCTCTAATTACCTTTAATCAATGCCTCTCACAGTCAATTTCTGGGCCTAATAGCTTTTACATAACTCCCTCTAACTCAGTCAACATTGATTCGGGATATGCATGTGCTCTACCGAGGCTCTCTATGTGACAATGACAAAAAAAAAAGATTTAAAAAAGAAAAGTGTATCAGCACAACTACACTTGATTTACCACCTATCAAACACGTCAACAGTGAGATGGGCTTTTTCCCTCCTGACCAGGCCTGGTGAAGTGGTTTTAGATGGCAGACCTGTCAGGTTGCAGCTCTGGATGACAAGCCTGTCTCTGTTGCTGTGGACACTGGCTGCAGGGTTTGTTAGAAAGCCTCGTGCTTCATTACACACAGCCTAGAAGGTGTAACTCCTCTGACGTTTGCCTGCTGGAGATACAGTATAACAGTGCCCACATTCACAAACTCCAAACATAGAATGCAACAACAACACTGTAGTCTATGGACTCCAGTGGTGACCCAGTTTCACAGTAACATAGTGTAAAAATGTGATGTAACTGCATTGCCCATTGACTGTTTGTATGTTCAGTAGATGGTAAATTGACTGCAGCTGTACTGGTGAATCTTGTGTGTGTGTGTTACGTGATATTGCAAGCTATTACTGATGGCTGAGTTATACAGAGTTACATGAAGGTGCATTAGCCACAGAAAGTGGATGTGAGAGGCAGTTAAGGTAATTAGACGTAATTAGGTAAATGTAAGTGATAAAGTGATAAGATAATAACTTCTTCATTCTCTTATGGCTGTAACTGAACCTGTGAACAGATGACCTGCCTGGACCAGAGGAACACACATGTAAGAATGCTGTTCATGGACTGAAGTTAGGACGATAGTGCCTTTGTGACCTCCAAACTCATCATCAAGCTCACTCGGACCTCGTCAAATATAATCATTTGTTTATGGACTTTCCATGTCCAGATTCAATGTGCAAGGTGCAAGGTGGGTGAGTTGGTTGTTGACACTCTCGGATGCTGTGTCAACTTCAGCCCGTTACATGCATTGTGTTTTTTAAAATATACTTCTGTTTTCACAGGAAATCAGTGCAACACTGCAAATCGTCTTTTCCCTTCAGCAACAAACACACGTGTTTATGTTTTGCCAACACACATACGTGGTTGGGTTTGGAAAATGAACAGGGCTCGGCTTTACAATCATACAGGAAACAAACCCCGAAAGTACGTAGTTGTTGGACCCATCCATCATCTCTGCGCGCACCCTACTTGGATTTTCGCCACCTTAACTTTCATTCTGTGCCACCGTGTTTCCCGCTAATGTTAAACTATAAGGGCGACCAGCTGCATATCATGCCGACTTGAAAGGATGGCTTTTTTCGTCAGCGTCTGACGCCAGAAGTAACTGCCCAAGTGCCTGATTTTGAAGACTTAAGAGTGAGACCGGACTGCGGGAGTCAGAGGTCGGAGCTCACACCCAAGTTGATAGCGCTCCAGTACAAGTTGGAAAACCAAGATATTTGCAATACCGGAAGTGACGCTGGTCTCCTAGGTGAAAGTCAGTGGTTGTTGAACCCATCCACCATCCCTTCTGTCCACCCTACTCGGACACCTGCTGTCTTAACTTTTATTGTTGTCCCGTCACATTTCCCAGTGATGCTGCTGGGCACCATTAATCAATATCAGCAACCTGTCTGGTATCATGCCGATGTGAAAGGCTGGCTTTTTTCAGTGGTGTCTGACACCACAAATAACTGCCAAGCGCCAGATTTGATGACTTCAGAGTGAGACCAGGTTGTTAGAGCAGGACAACAATCCAAAACATACTGCAAAGGAGACTGTCGGTTTCAGAAGAAGAAAGTGGAGGTGTTTAAACGGCCCAGTTGATTAACAGACCTAAACCTATTGGAGCATTTGTGGGAGGCACCAGAGATCAAGGGTTAGGGATAGTAACGGCGCTAAATCAACTGATGTATAAAAGGGACAGCTGGCAGGACAGGACGGGTGTCACATTTCAACATGTTAATGCTGGGGTACTGAAAAAGCAGCTGCTTGCAGTTAGCAGCTAACTCAAAGAAGAATCACAGCGGGCAAAAATTTTGGCAGGTTCGACGACAATGCGGTCCGGAAGCTTCTTATCTTCCATGCAGGGGACAAGTTCAAGCACCACATAACAGGAACAGTAAATGATTGCTAGTGCCACGTTAAGCCACTGTTGTTGTTTAGAAAGCGCTGCCCAACGTCTTTCTTATATGTCACACCAGAGGCCAAAGCTATTGTCTTACACATCACACTTCTTTAGCATCTGGCAAATCATACACTGGTGTGCCATTCTGTTGGCATTGTTTGATTTTGTGTACAAAAGCAAAGCCAACACAATAAAGGGTCTTTGTCGCAGCGCTTTAGGTCTCTGTGTAAAAGGATTTTAGAGACCTGGGACTAAACTCCGCTGTCTGTGATTGAATCCTGAGCTTTCTGACAGGCAGACCCCAGGCTGCAAAGATAGACATCACTATATTCTCCACCCTCACTCTCGATGCCAGAGCCTCTCAAGGCTGCATGCTCAGCTCCCTCCTGTACTCCTTATTCACACATGACTTTTTTTGTGATATATTGGATAATTTGACCTTTCGGGCCTCAAACCTATTTAAAACCTTGTGACGAATGTAGTTGGAAAATGTCTCTTTGGTGGAACTGCTAACAACCCATAGACACTGTATACATGACTATGACTTTTTTGAAAGGGGTCATTAAAAGGTTTGGAGCCACTGGTTTAATTTAGTGTTTTATAAACCTGCTAAATATATATTTTTTTAAATAAAATCCTACTATGAAAAGTATAGACCTCAAATAAACGTAATGAAGTAAAAAGTTCAATGTTGTCTTGACGAAAGTTTTTTCACCTACTATTGGAAAACGTTGATTGAACGTTCACAGTTAGACCACATTTCACTGGAATTGGTAACATTTTATTTTTCATCCTCTACAGTGAGCAAATAAAACTCTATCTTCATTTTGGAGTCTAACTAAGTAGTCACATCCTAATTTCTCAGTTGAAAGTCAATATTGCAAATTTACTGTTGATCCACACTGCAGCATGCTACAAGCTAGCATGCTAACGCCAAGCTAGCATGCCAGAACAGCAGCCTAGGCCGCATCATGAATGGCATAAAATAAAACTAATATGGTGCTAATTTCTGGTTTGCTTTATTAAAATACAGTAGCACAGGTCTTACAAAGTATAGGTACCATGAAGACTCGCATCTCTTTCATTAGCTCCTTCACCTCAGTCTGCAGGTCCCAGTGGGCCGCAAGATATCCATATCAACAAAGTTGCGACAGCCAAGTACTCACACATGTGCATTACAGCAGAAAATGTGAGCTCTGTTATTTTTCATGAATGATAGACTGTACAGATATGAAACTGAAAATGTCCTGACAGACTACATAGTTCCATATTTATGACATATTATATTAAACAGTAAATGTTTCATTAAACATCACACACTAATCAGTATAGTATCTCTTTTGACCTGCAATTGGACAAATTAGCAAAATAATTAAAAATGTATATGTGTCATGCATTTTAGCTGGTTGAAAATAGGGTTAAAAAAGGGTCGTATACAATCAGACCAAATATCACCCTGTTTTTTAATAGAATTCCATGTTGAAATCTCAGTTGATGTTCAGTGGGAGTCTACTTAATCAACTGCCAACATTGAATAGCGGCTGGCATTTAAGGCATGTAGAGACATCAGGCCCGTTTCCACCGCAGGAACTTCGGGGTCGTTGGTGCGTGTCTCCACCGCAGGAACCACCCCCGAAGGACAGAGTTCTGGAACTTTTACAGGGGCTAAACAAGTCCCTGCCTCGGAGGAGGTACTCAGAACGGCCCGAGAGACTCCTGGCTGGGGCTTGGGGATTACTTGGTGCTGATTGGATATACTCAAGGCGGGATGTGACGTTTTGTAATTACTATGGTTATCGTAGATTAGCTGGGCTAACCGTTAGCTGTTAACCGTTAGCAGTGTCTGTATTAACTCATTAACTCTATATATGGTCCGTGACAAAAATATTTTTTCCAGCGGATATCTTAGTTACAACATGATTGAGCTAGCAAAGCAGTTTTGTGTTGCTATGTGTGGTATTTATTCAGTTTTGGGAAATCACGATGTCTAGAAAGCATCAGTGGCTGCAGCTGACAGGGACAGCTAACAGCAGCAGCAAAGCTAACATCAGGACGTCATCTGTTAAAAGCCTCCCGTTGTCGGATACGACATGAAACTACTCCAGTTAGCTCAATCATGTTGTAACTAAGACATCCGCTGGAAAAAATATTTTTTTCACAGGCCATTTAGTGAGTTATTACAGACACCGCTATCGGCTAACGGCGTCCCTACGTCGTCCCGGTCAAAATGGATGCGCAACGATTACGTCACATACAGAGCCCGGTAACTTTACAGGAACCTTCCTCCTACTCCACTCTCTCAGTGGAGACACGGCGGTTGAGAGGGCCGAGCGAGAGGACGTTCCTGTAGTAGTTCCTGCCCCCCAAATAGTACCAGGAACTTCTTCAGTGGAAACGGGCCTATCATTATTCACAGCCATAGTATTTTAACCACCTCAGGAGGCAAACTACAACCAGTTTTGGACTCTGTTCCTCATAATCTGTCTTTTTTCCATGATAATTTGTCTCATCTGAATAAATAAATCATATTTATTGAAAGTGTACCAAAAACAGTGACAAGAGGCTATTATTTAGTTTGTTCATGTAGACAAGTATATGTCTCTTGTGTGTCCCTCGTGCTCTTCTTACTTCCCTCCAAAAACAACAGAGCAGACAACCCTGAGTTCACTTTAATTAGATTTAACATGTGTTCTGACAGAGAACAATACATCTCAAAGCATTTGCATGACAATGCCCTCTAATTGTGCTTTTGCTTAATTCATTTTTAAAAGCTAAAGCAGCAATGCCTGGTTGTATTCAAAAGGGATCGTTGTCATGAAGCATGCTCCTCTCTCTCGTCCTCTCTGTCTCTTTCTTTTCCCCCTCTCTCTTTCTGAAAATTCAACCCCAAATGGCCCACATGGAGAGTTATTCAAAAGTATCATTAACCCTCCTGACTCTTCATTGTGTTGTTTTCCCTTGGGGAAATGGAATCCGTACTCATTTTGATGAAGAATTGCGGAGGCTCCTTTGTTTGGGCCCCAGATGGAGAGAAGCTGATACTTGATTGTGTGAATGTGGTTGTGCCCTGAACTCTGAAGTAAATAGGACTGGATAATGGTCACTTCTCTTCAGCTCTCTACAGCCTTCTTCTCTCTCTCCCTGTGCAACTAAACCTAAATAAAGAGCAACAATTTACACTGGAGTGAGGAACTTGACACACACTTGATGCTTGTGGCTGAGGGACTGATCTAAACTCCCAGCAGTCTTGTTGTGGTGGTAGACCACCCTCCACTTCCCGCTCTGGTCTCCTGAGCCGCACTTGGAAAATAGAAAATACAGATGATGACAGGTCGAGTTAATCAGCACAGAATTAACAGAGATGTGAACTGAACTGGGACTTGGACTCAAGTTGACTTGAGTCATTGTTTTGATGACTTGCAACTTGACTTGACAGAAAATAAATGACTTGTGACCTAACTTGGACGATAAAGACTCTGTGCTCAGTTGATGTTTCAGCTTTAAATACACAATACTAAATATGGCTGAATCACAAGTGTTTGTGTAGCGTTAATGGGAGTGCAAGGACACACTGGGACCAGCATTGTCATGACTGGATGACTACCTTGTCAGACAAGCTCCTTGGATGTGTACCTGTCTATAGATTAGATCAGATCATCGTCATGATGCCTTTGCCATGAGTCATCACTTTTGAATTCAAGAGTTACACATGTAAAGGACAAAGGCAAACTACTGAATGCAAGACTGCAGTAATTTTATTTATCCATTTGGTGCGTATTTCAACACCATGGACAGGAAGTGGAGGTCACACAATGTCCTTAGTCATTTGTTTAAACAGAAAACAAATAAAGTCATTGACTTATTGTTGTGGAATAAGGAGACTGTTGAATGAGGAATGGACATGTGAGGGTTTACTCACTAGAAAGCCAAAGAGTTGGTACATCATGACAATTTACAGGCTCTGACTAACAAGCAGTATTAGCTGACACACCTTAAGTTTTCCTATACACACATTAAAGGTTGTATCCTGTCACTAAAGCTGCTGTTTCCTTTTATTTAGATAACCACTTCTAGGAGCAATTGCTTCTCCTGACCTAACAGCCAAACAAAAGGCAAATTTCAAAGCACTAAGCACCGACCATGCAGGCTGTTTTCAGCCTTCAGTGACATGTTTGAATTCAGTCATTGCCAGAAAAAAACACCTACAATTATAGACTTCATTTAGGCACTTGGGGGCGGCACAGTGGTATAGTAGTTAGCGCTGTTGCCTCACAGCAAGGGGGTTCTGGATTCAAGCCCACTGACTGACTGTGGCCTTTCTGTGTGGATGTTCTCCTTGTTTCAGTGTGGGTTTTCTCCCAGTTTTCCGCCAGTTAGGTTAACTGGTGACTCCAAATTGCCTATAGGTGTGAATGTAAGCGTGAATGGTTGTCTGTCTCTATATGACAGCCCTGTGATCATATGGCAATCTGTCCAGGATGAACCCCGCCTCTCGCCCACTGTTTGCTGGGATAGGCTCCAGCCCCCCTGCGACCCTTAACAGTGGTTATGGATAATGAAAGAATAAATTTAGACTGCTGGGTACTTGTCTAAAGTGGGGTCAATAATGGAGGGGTCCCCTCAGATTATGTGTGGTCATATGCCTACAAAGTTGCGTGGTGATGGGTGAAACCCTTGAGATGTTCTACACCTTTATGTGATGAGCCACGCCCTCCGCAATATTCATTGCCTTATAGAAGCTCAGTTTTAGTAAGTTTTCCAACTTTTGCCAAGAGGGAACTTTAGATATTGCTCCCTAGATTATGTTCACCCAGTTTCATGCAGATCGCTCAAACTTCCTAGGAAGAGATCCATTTGAAGTGTTTTTCAAAACATTCAAAATGGCGGAAAATCTATATAAGCGGAAGTTAAGGGTTCTTGAGGCAAATGTGTTCCTCATGAGGAGAGGCATCTCTGTGCAAAGTTTCATGTCTCTACGACATACGGGGCATGAGATATGCCCATTCAAAGTTTGACATTTCAATCAGTTGCTATAGCGCCCCCCTTTGGCCAATTGATGTAATATTGCTTCATTGGCATCCTCCCATGACCCTCTACCACTGTGCCAAATTTCACATGGATTGACCAAGTCAGTGAGGAGAAAAACGTGGAACACACACACACACAGAGTTTTCGTCATTAAGATAATGTTTACCATCTTTGCATGCTAGCAGTGGCTCATTACCAACACAGGGTGCAGCTGAGGATGATGGGATTGTCATTAGATTTGTAGATCTTTGTACAAAAACCAAAGAATTTAAGTTGAACTGAAGTTTTAATCTAGTGTTGGGGCTGGATGATGAGTCCATTCATCCTATGGAAGACATGAGTATGTGGACCAAATTTCGGGCAGCTTTATTCAATAGTTATGGAGAAATGTTACAGTAAACCTGGAAATGTCAACCTACTGACTGAACTAAATGATAAGGGGTCTGAATAAAACTGTCTTAAAAATAAAAATGTCTTGTCAATCCAACCAGTAGTTGTCAGGATGCTTCATTGCCGTCCCATGGTGCTGGCTTGGCTGGAAATCACTAAACAGCTCTGGGTGTGAGGACAGGTGGGCAGCTAATGGTCCGATGAAGCACAGTAGAGGCAAAGTTCCTCTTCCACCTCTCCCCTTGTGGCCACTTGCTTCTGGTCAGGTGTGCAGTTATAGCTGCCAGGAGTGGTTTTACTATGGTGTTTCTGTGCTGTTTACATGTGGAGTCAGTTAGTACAGACTATTATTGGTACCCTGGTTCCCATTTTGGAGGGGGTAGAGTTCCCTAAATCCTTTGATGTTTGGAATCCTTATTCACTGTTGAACACTTCTGTAGTTCTGACAAGTTTCCTGAATGCCTCCCTCTCCTCCGAATCCACTGATAGCTCTGACATTCTGTTGTGTCTGCAGAAAAACACAGAGCCAAATGCAGATGAGGACAGGTGGATGTTTACAGGCATTTCATTATTACAAAAAGAACAAAATAACAAGGATGTCTGTGGACAGAATTTGATCATCCTGATATTACTGACAGGCTAAACCTCCGAGGCCTCTTGACACTTCCAAGAAATCCCAGAAAGACCTTGAAAAAGAGACAAAATATGCTCATTTCAGAACAATGCTTTAGGCAATAACATGGTGTTTTAAAGTTTAAAGGACTTTTAATTCACCATAAATCATGTAATGGGGGTGTGGGCGAATTGACTTAACTGACTGCCTCCTCCGCAAGACTTTTTGACCCTTGTCGACACTGTGTGCGTCACGTCAACAACACAAAATGAGACCTATTGCACTCCTCTGTCTATATTTTACTTACATGACTTCTTTGCTACCAACTGAATGCATTTATTACAACGTACAAAGTGATTTAGGATCCAAATAAAGATAAGTCAGTAAGTTTAGAGTTTGGAGTCTTTCTTAAGGCGTAAAACGATTCTACAGATGGCCATGATGCACATGTGACAGAACTGGAGCATGATATTCTGTCAGCCCAGACACTAGTGTTGGTTAAAATTAATGCATTTCTTCCCAGAGAGACTGGTGACTAAAAGCCAAGTTGCATCTGACAGTCAGTAGAGAGTTCAATAGGGTGAGGTTGGTGAAAAGGAGATAAAATTATACAGTGCTCAAGCTGTACTAAATCGAGTGAAAATGGCTCTGTGGCAAAGATTCTTCAATCCATGTTGAAAAACCTAAAAAATACCTTTTCCCTGATTTCTCTAGAGCCAGGTGTGCTTCTGTCTACTGTAAAGGTGATGGGAGAATTGATTCCTTTCACAGCATCAGTTCCTCTAAGTTGATACGTTTCCCATTTCTATGTAGGCTATGTAAGCTCAGTGCAATGTTGCAGAAAGTACATGTTCTTTCTAGTGTCTATGTTGTTTCCTCATTACAATTTAAAGCTCATCAACACACCAAAGTCGAAAGGATGATCACTGAGGACCACCTAAATGCACCGTTGGCCTGGGCTGGCGGAGGTCTCCATTCGAGTCATGTTTATTCGGTCCATGCTTCTTCATTCACAACCCATGCTGCACTACGTTACGACATGTTTGGGATTCCTGAGCTCTCGGACGTTCAGCAGGCTAACCTGGTACATACCGGACACTAAAAGGAGTCGTTCAAAAAGATTTGTTTGTTCATTTTTGCCCATTTGTAATTGCTGAATGCAACTTTTACTTGCTACTAATCTCCACTTCCATACCTAATGTACACGACACACACCTACAAACTGCATCCACCACTAGTGCAACACAAACCCACCATTGTGAAGGTTACCTGAATCCTGATACAATGCATGTGACCAAATGTAGCACATAATACACAAAGACGTGATTCACTTTATGGGTAATGAGATGTAACTCTTACTATTACACGAACCCTAACCTCAACTGCCTCTCTTTTGATGTAATACTTCATAGGGTCCATGTCATTAGTTCGACATCCCATTAGTCCGACTGTCCGCGGTGCTGAACGGCTCGCGGCGGGCGTATAGTGCGCCACGACCGGCTTGAGGTGGAGCAGGCTCACGGCTTTTGTGTTTGTCACTTTCTTTTTCATTTTAACCCACACCATGATCTTTTCCTGACCCTAACCAAGTGGTTTTTGTGCCTAAACCTAACCAGACCTTAACCACAGGGCATCATGATGATTTCGGAACGGACTTCGGAACAATGAGTTTAATATGGTCGGAACAATGGGATGTCAAACCAATGGGCAGTTCCCTACTTCATAGCTAATCGCTAACTTAGCATTACCATAAGTAATAAGACGTAACCTTACCATTACCCTTACCCAGGGTTGCCTGGGTAAGGGTCATCTTGGGATTGTTCTGTTTTTCGAGCGACTGCCCCAGAAAATGGCTATAATTTTCCAAGACACAAATTATCCGTTTTTGTTTTATTTTGTTGAGAAAATGTACTTCTCACGTAGAATGTCAGACTTCCAAATACAGCCAGATTCTTCTACTACTAGTCGTATTTTTGTCTTTACGTTTAGACATCCAATCTTGCGTATGTAAACAGGTAAACATGAGTAGAACACAGTGACAATTGGCCATATGCCTATAATTCTTTTAACTGTTAGCAGAAATGCAAAAGTTGACCCTATCTTCTGACAGCTGCTGCACAGGCTGTCGCAGTTTTAGGTAGGTTATCCAGTCATTTTACATTATTTTGTGCAGTTAGTGGGCTACTTTATTACCCGCTGTACTGAGAGCTTTACAGTTCATACCTGACACATTGGAGTGCAAAAATTATTTTGAAAGCCACTGACCAGATGTCGCAGTTGAGTTACTCTCGTGTCTCGTGCTGCTGTTGGGATGATTAAGATGTCTGGCATCAGTTTTGACAAAACAGCACGTGCATCAGAATCCTGAATCGCTCTGAAACAACATGACAACAATGGTTTCATATGTTTCTGTAAGCTTTTTGACTTTATAATCAGCGATCAATTATTTTTCAACCACTGCTGTACTTGGTTTGTGTCCATGGCAACCAGTCTCTTTAACCCATTAAAGACTGATAAAGGATTATGCTTTGATCATGGGCATGGTATAAACCCAGCATACTCATGATACTAGTACATTAATAACTTGTGTTAATACTTAAGTAAATGGTCAGGTGTAGTTGGTGAAGCTTATATCTATAAATGGTGAAAGAGGAGAGCCACAGATGTATCTGACTGCTGAGTGTTATCATCATGGCTGCATGTCAGGACAGGTAGAGGTAAGAAAGGCAAAATGGCGTCTTACAGCTGTCAACAGCTGTTGCAAATATGGTTTAACACCCTGTATCATGTGTCAGATGTACCAGTTTCTCAAAAATCAAATGTGGTAAACCCAACCTTAACCACCATTCTTTCAATGTAATACCTAATAGCTTTTTATCAGGTCTTCTGCTTGTGGGCCAAGGTGGAAAAATGCTGATTGTGGACTAAGGTGTCGGTATGGTGGACATGGTTACTCAGCTGCTCCAGCTGAAGCTACACCTACTTTAACTTTGTGCAGTCAGGGTCCCCACAGGACCAGTATCACTAACTTTATTGATCGCCTGACCTTTCCTCAGGCACCATTCAGCAGGTCAAAATTTAAATTTGTCCAATCCTTAGGATCTGCAAAACTAATGAGTTTAAGTGCTAACTGGCAAACATAAGCATACCAGTGTGCTAAATTAGAAAGCAGAAGCATATTATACCCAATAAACATTAGCATGTTAGCATTGTCATTGTGGGAATGGAAACATGGCTACATTAGCATTTAGCTCAAAGCACTACTGTGCCCTACAGAGCTGCTCCCTCCTGTGTCATCTAAGCCATAAGTCTCCATGGATGAACAGCAAGGCAACCAGATAAAGCCTCATTGACTTTGTATGCACACTACAGGCGACACACATAACCTGCCACAATAACTGACCTTGGAATTGTGAACATGTGCATGTGAGCAGTCAGCACGTTTGATAAGCAGGGAATAGTGCCTTTGTCTTGACAGATATGATTAAATGGGTACCCAGTCAAACCACACTGTTCTTAGGTGTCCACCGCTGCAACAGCGAGGTTGTGCAAATTTCATTCAGTAAGTCATTTTGTGTTCAATCATTCAGTCTCCCCAAGCGAATAATCATGTGTTTCAGAATGGATGAGAAGTTGATTTTGGCCACTTATATCGTAACAGCCCCAGTTGTTTTAAAAGATGTCTGTGGAACAGTTACACCGCTATTGTAACAGGAACACTTAGAGCATTTTGTTGTAATCATGGAAGCACTGTCTGAACACCCATCTTGATCAAATCTGACTAAAAACTGGAGGCTAAGATGTCAGACATATCATCATAGATAAGAGTGTTCTGTTTTTTAAGAGCGTAAAGTGTAGGATGACATGCAGTAGACCCCTTTGGACCAATATGACAAAATTTGTGACTTACCAAGATTTCAGTTTTGTATCTGAAACAAAACTTTCAGTTATGAAAACTTGTAAAATATGTTAAAAGTGTACTATCCATACATGTATGATTTTTTTATCCTTAGATCAGTGTCATTATCTTTACAAAGAGTCCTCTGACATTAAAGTATTGAAACATTTCTCATTATAAATAGATCTTGGAAGACAGCATCAATGTGTTGGAGGTCTGCACTGGACTGTTTAATCAATGCTCATCTGTATCAGGTTTCTGTTTGACACTTTGTCTGCCCTCTGATTGTTCGTGAACTACACAGATGACCACACAGAGCAGCAGTGATAGTGTTATTATCTGCAGATAAGACTGGATTAAGAATGTCAATTTAAAATGTCACTGATTTAAAACAAAACTTGAGAGAAGACTAAATGAATGAATTGTATTTAGTGTTCCTCAAATTCAGTTTTGGGCTTTATTTTTGGACCTGTGCCAATCAACATGTTCGTCTTTAGCTCCACTTATGTGTGGGATGCCACAGGGATCTACTCTTGGTCCTGTTTAGTGTTCACTTTATATGCATCCATTAGGAAGCACTGTCAGTCATTTCAATGGGGTATTCAACCACTGTTAGGCTGATGACACCCAAATCTACCTTTCCTATAAGCCAGATAATGTTAGCTGTCTGAGTGCTTTAACGGACTTCTTCACTGCTTTTAAGAAACTGATGACTTGTAATTTTCTGCAGCTAAACTCAGACAACACAGAAATAGTAATAGCTGGCTCTGATCACCTAACAAGCAAATTACAACCTTTTATTGGTCCTCTGGCAACTAATATAAAATATACAGTGAGAAATAACGGCATCCCTTCTGATTCTCAAATGAACTTTGAACAACATCTCAATAATCTCATCAAATCCTGCTGCTTCCACCCAAACTATATATATATATATATATATATATATATACATATATTATCAAAATGAAATCAGTTGTGTCATTTTCTGACCTAGAAAGGCTTATTCATGCTTTTGAATTCTCGCGCCTTGACTAGTGTAATGCACTGTTAACATGCCTCAGTAAATCTTCTGTAGCTTTATTTCGACTAGTGCAGAATGCTACAACACATATTTTAACTTCTCCTCTCCCTCAGTTGGATGCCAGTTAAGTTCAGAAAAAATAAAGTTATTAAACTCAACTCAACTTTATTTATATAGCCCTTTAAAACAGCCACGGCTGAAACAAAGTGCTGTACATAAATAGACAAAGCAACACAGGGACATAAAATAATTAACAGGAAATAAATACTAAAATAATTGTTTATTGTTTTTAAAACAATTTAAAAACAATAAAACAATAAATAAAACAAACCATAAAACACTAAAACAGAAGCAGAGTCTCATGCAGAGTTGAAAGTCAAGGAATAACAATGGGTTTTTAGATGAGTTTTAAAAAATTAAAATAACATGACACGTGAAAATGAGCAGTGTAGTTTCCATACTGTCATTCTTAAAGCTGCCAAAATCCATTTTTGAACACTAGGGATTAGAAAAACATAAAAGCCACAACTTAGACTTTCTTATCAACTGTACTGTCAGAAATTTTGTTTTATTGATAAATATTGATTCTGAATATGTAAAAGAGTTTAGTCATTAGTCATTCATGTACCAGTACCAGCTGCACTTTCTTAGTGTCTTGTCATGTATAGTTCAGGTACAAACCAAGAAAAAAAGTTGTTGTCATGTTATAGCCCTGTTATATCTGTCTTTTAATAAAAAACATGAATTTGTATGCCATCAATGTCAGTTTTTCTCTGTGGTGTAGAAAATGGTATTGAATACTGGTATTTTTCAAGGTATCATGTAGAAGTTAGGGATTCTAGCACATGACAAAACTACAGCAATCAACACTTGTTCATTTTAAACCTGAAAATAATTAAAAATTAACAAATGTGCTCTATTAAAAAAGAGAAGCAAAAATCCTGACCAAGACAACATTCCAATTATTATGATTATGATGCATTAACTTTCTGGGCAGACAAATCTAACACTGTTGCCAGTTTGAACACTGAGGAAAGGTATCTGTCCAAAACATTCATGCATAAATAAAATTAAAATATAAATTAAAATTAAAATTATTTAATTGCTGTCCTGGTTATATTTCTTGAACCATGACCACAATCATTTTGTCACCTTAATCAAGTTGTTTTTTCTTTGGTCCCTAAACCCAGCCATACATTAAAGCCATGTAGTTAGCATTAACTAGCTAGCTTTCAATTTGAAGGGACAGTTCACCCAAAATCAAAAATGCATTTTTTTCTCTTACCTGTTGTGCTATTTATGAATGTAAATTGTTTGTTTTGATGCGAGAACACACCACAAATACAAGATATCTGTCATAGAGATGTCTGCCTTCTCTCCAATGAAATGGAGCCAGATGGCACTCAGCTTGTGGTGCTCACAGTGCCAAAAATACATATGAAAAAACTTAACAGCAATGTCTCTTTCCAGAAATCATGCCCTGGGGACTCAAGATAATCCACAGACCTTGTTGTGAGCATTTTTATGCAGGACCTATTTTCTATCTACTGGACAAGCTCAGTGGTGCTTGTAGGTAAGCTAGCTGTTGATGCACGCTTCCTTCTGCATGGTGATATGCTCTGTATTATTCAAGAGAAAGCTGAACATCTCAATGGCTAATATCTCCAGTACTCTAATTAAATAGCACTATAGCCAATAAAACTGTTCCCTTAAGGTATAAGTCTCCATTTCTGCACAGTTTTGTGACATGAATAAAGCTTAGTTTAACCAGGTGGTTGTTCTACAATAATTCAGCAATAAAAGTACAAAAGGTATAATTTTAAGTTGCTTAAATTGAATATGGGCGTAATAAAAAATTTGCTTTTTTGCCTCAAGGTAGTTTAGCAATTAAAGGGAGATATTCAAGACAGAACATAACAGTGGAAGTCAATTAAAGCACCAGTGAAGGTCAGGGTCAGCCTGAATACAGTGAGGGACTATTACGTGTTGAGCAAAACTCAAAGGGCCAGACCAGCACCCGTGGACCTTTAGGTGCAAATACAGATATGAAACAAATTATTTAAAATGCAGTCATATTCATACCACGTTATATAATTTGTTGTTCCACATGATTTTACATTTGCCCAGTGAATAAAGTGAATGAATTACTCCATTTTAATCACTAAATTAAAGTGATGGCATTGTGCACTGTGCAGTTTTTAGTAGTATGAGGTTGTTACACATCTGCACTTTAGGCTACACCTTGAGGCGTCCTGTTCTACATATCTTCCAAGTTTAGTAAAAATCCATATGGCGGTTAGGCCTAGATAAGAAATGAGCTCTCTAGCGCCCCCATTTTGTTTGATGGGGTCAATAATGGAGGGGTCCCCTCAGATTATGTGTGGTCATATGCCTACAAAGTTGCGTGGTGATGGGTGAAACCCTTGAGATGTTATACACCTTTATGTGATGAGCCACGCCCTCCACAATATTCATTGCCTTATAGAAGCTCAGTTTTAGGAAGTTTTCCAACTTTTGCCAAGAGGGAACTTTAGATATTGCTCCCTAGATTATGTTCACCCAGTTTCATGCAGATCGCTCAAACTTCCTAGGAAGAGATCCATTTGAAGTGTTTTTCAAAACATTCAAAATGGCGGAAAATCTATATAAGCGGAAGTTATGGGTTCTTGAGGCAAATGTGTTCCTCATGGGGCGTCGGTGGCTTGGTGGTAGAGCGGGCGCCCCATGTGCGGGGCTGTTTCCCGCGGCGGCCCAGGTTCGGCTCCAGCCTGTGGCCCTTTGCTGCATGTTACTCCCTCTCGCTCTCCCCCTATCACACTGGTCTGTCCTATCCATTAAAGGCTAAAAAGCCCCAAAAAATATCTTTAAAAAATGTGTTCCTCATGAGGAGAGGCATCTCTGTGCAAAGTTTCATGTCTCTACGACATACGGGGCATGAGATATGCCCATTCAAAGTTTGACATTTCAATCAGTTGCTATAGCGCCCCCCTTTGGCCAATTGATGTAATATTGCTTCATTGGCATCCTCCCATGACCCTCTACCACTGTGCCAAATTTCACATGGATTGACCAAGTCAGTGAGGAGAAAAACGTGGAACACACACACACAGACAGTTTTCGTCATTATATAGTTAGATAAAGTGTCATATCCACTGTGGAGCTGTAGGGGACACTCTGGGCTCTCCCTCACCTGATGCTGAAGCTGTCAGGGCGCATGGTGGTCCCTCTTATCTGATGCTAACACGACTGGGGTGTCTCCTTCATCTCTAATGTAATCTTACTGTCAGTACTGGTTGATTACACCAGGCGCTGCAATGCGTCTGCACAAATTGAAGGCGTTGACTGGATTACATTTCAATGGACTTGTGTTTTCTATGATTTCAAGGAAAAAATAAATTGATTGATTGGTTGATTGTATAACCATCAGGGAGGCGTGTTTCATCCTCTTGGACCTTGCTGTCCCATCTGATGCTTTTTGACTGGCTTTCCTAACAAATGGTCATTTTTGAATTTATTTTATGGCAATTTTGGCTCTGAAAGTGCAGAGAATAACATGATGTGCACTCTCACTGTGTGAAAGTAATACTAACAGTTTTTATTCTTATCCTAACAGTTGTGACAGCAGGGGCGGTGTCTATTTGGAGCTAGAGTGTGTTATTTCAAAACAGTCACTGCTTAACAACGAGCTACTCCTTGACAAGTTCAGCCTTGACCATTAGGATTACTTTCCACAGACTCCTTTTGAAACTTTTTATGCTTCCAGACATTTCTCAAACAAAAGCTGCGAGCCATGCACACCCGATCCTGAATACCTTCCCTCACACTCAGCACAGACTGGGTAGAATGAGAGCCTTTAAAGCCTCCGAGTACAAAGAGTACATTTGGCTTGAGTATTCTCGATGCCATGATACCGCTCATGAAAAAACATCAGGTACTAGTTTTTCAAACTGTAAAAAAGGCCATGTATTAATACTGGACAGATCTGGGAGAGGAAGTAGGTGGCTGGATGTTGCTTGAGTGCATAGTTTTCCTGGAGCCATTAAGTGAGGTCTTCTATGGACTGTTCAGATTGCACACAACTGCCATGGCCCTACTTGCAAGCACAGCTGCTTGCATTGAAATTAATAAAATAAGAATAAGAACAAATCACATGCACACCACCATGAACAGTGACCTTGGGGTACAAGAGAACCATTGCCTTGGATATGGATGAGTTCATAAGGCTGTTTAGTAGCAGTTGTTTTGAAGTGTCTGTACCTCTAACTGATGAGAGCGCTCCACTATCAGAGTGTACAACTGCTTCTTCTTCTGCTTAAGACTGATAACTGCACAGAACACTAAGAGGTTTACTGGACAGAGCTGAGCACCAGGCTATTTACTGATTAACAGTAAAGAACATTGTTGGTATTGTTCTTCCTTTCACTGTGAGACTGTAGTGAGTGTTACTTATAATGTGAGATTTCTTGTTTGCTATACAGAGTTGGAGAGTATCGATCATTACTAGCAATAATTATAATCAATATAGCAATATATGAAAATTGACAGTGCTGTAAATGCCCAAACATTGCATCTATTTAATATGAGGCTTTGGGCTACTGCTGGTGAGCTTTCTAATTGCACATAATAGCCAGATGTTGATGAAAATGTCATAAACAAGGAGGCTTGTCCATCAGAATTTCAGTGTTGACACTGGAAAATAGTAGGATCATATGCACCTACAGTGGCATGCAAACGTCTGGGCACCCCAGCTCAAAATTTCATTCACTGTGAGTAGTTAAGAAAGAAGACTATATGTGCTATATTGCTGGCAACTGGACTTGCTTGAGTTTCTTAAAGATATTTTGCCTCTCAACCAAGAAGCTTTCATCAGTTAGAACTTAAAGGCCCTGACACACCAAGCAGACAGTCGGTCGTCGACCAAAGTCGGGCCGTCAGTGAGCGTCTGTCGGCCTAGTTTTTGAGGTGTGTCCCATACTGTCGGCATTTCAGCATCGGCGTCAGCGGCTTTTCGGCCGATTGAGCATGTTGAATCAGTGGCGGAGCTAGTCGGTGAGAGAGATCAGTTTTATTCCCTCACCCCTGTAGTGAGTGAATCTGCCTGTAGTGAAACCGGGGCTAACCGGGGCTTCCTCCTCAGGCTCCACTTCACTCAGCTGCCCACAGACCCACTGCTTCTTCCCACTTTAACCTGAATAACAAACCGGAGCTAGCTGGGAGCGGCTAGCGGAGCGTTAGCCACAGCATGACCAGAGGGAAGCACAGCCAGTTAGCCTCTGCTAGCTTCCCAGCTAGCCCTGGCTCTCCATTTGGATCCAACCGGAGCACCGAGCCCTGGTTTGTTATTCAGGTTAAAGTGGGAAGAAGCAGCGGGTTTATCGGGAAGCTGAGTGAAGTGGAGCCTGCGGAGGAAACACCGGGACCGTCTGGATGTAATAGTCCGTGGAGGTGCTGCGGTGCTCGGCTGCACAGATAGGAAACCCCTCGACTGACAGGATGTACCACTCTCTCACTCCACTCTCTCTCACGCAGGCACAGAATGTACGTGCTACTTGGCCGTCGGATGTAGTCCGTGTAGTGTGTTCAAATGCAACTGACACAGGGCGACGTGAGGCGATGTAGACGACGCAACAGTTGGCTTTCGTCGCCACTAGTTCTTTGATGTCGGTTTGGTGTGTCCGCACCTGAAGAGGCTTTTTAGATGAGAGGCGAAACGTCTTCAAGAAACTCAAGCAAGTCCAGTTGCCTACGATATGGCACTTATGATTACCATGACCTGGGTGACTGAGAATCTTCACCGACACATTTCTGCAATAATATAAATATAATTCCTGCAAAGTTTAATTTAAACGTTAATTTAAAAATGTATTGTTTCCATTTAGTAGTCTAGTTTGTGCCCCCCACCTAAAATTATCTGGATTTCCCCAACCTTTTCTGTCATGTTATCATGTGGCTCGATGTCAAAGCTGCATCAATTGTTTTTCTTCTTTTGTCTTTGGAGACTTGGGGACATCAGAAAAAGCTGTGAACCACAGAAACAGAGACAGCAGAATGAACATTCCCATTCCAATCAAGGTACCAGGATGGTCAGAGTGACGACCACTTTTACTTGTACCATCAGGGTCAGACTCGGAACAAAATCTGGCCCTGGCATTTTCCATTTGCAACAGCCCCATTGCTACTATTTTTTTTCAAAACCTAGCCAAGTAGTTTTGTTGCCTAGAGCTGAACACAACCGTTGACAATATTAACCACGTGTTACAATGTGCTTCATCCAGGAGAGACCTGTGCGTAACCTACAGATGCTAAAGGGCACCTTGTGCGTCAGTAAGAGACGCTGAGGGGGTGTGACAAACCACTGGTATTTGACCACCTGGGAATGAGACGTGTTGACTCATAACAGCTGCCGTTGGAGACAAGGCTGATGGGAGCAGAGAGACTCAACCATAACAGTAAAGTTATGGCACAAAATCAAAACAATGAGCTGAAAGATGCTAAAATGCTCTGTAGAGCTGAAGGCAACTGCAAAGTTCAATGATAATTTTCTGTGGGTTCATGGCTATGTGTGACCATTCACATTACACATAATCAACTGAACCATTTTCAACATAAAGTCTGTTTTAGTTTTCTGAGCCTGAAAGCAGAATAAGGTTTGAAAGATCAACAAGAGAGGTAATGACCGTTGCAGCAGCCATCTCTCTGTGTCGCTCCCGACTCATTCCACTCTAATCAGTTCTGTTGCAGAGCAGCGCGACGTGATGCTGAGCATGGCTTTCTGTTACTGCAAATGAGTGTGTGACTAAATCACTG